>NC_056731.1:466326826-466444326 GCF_019279795.1 Protopterus annectens
GGCTGATTTGTACCCAGGCCTCAATGACAGAGTCTCCATCAAACCCATACTTAAAGCTAGGAAACTTCATTGAAGCTTTTCACCCCCTTGCCACCCTTTTATCAACTTCTGGCTGGTTTTACTTTTATATTTATAACATGTTCATACCTCACATTTTTCCATTTCTGTCTCCATTGTTGTCTTTGTATTTTACTCTGCAGGCTTATTAGGGGCCAATTGTTATGAAAGATGTTGATATACCATGTATTCCTCTCTCATCCAGCACACATATTTCACCTGATTTTGCACATTTAGTCTCATACATTTTTATGTTTATAATATCAGCTGTTATCAACATCTTTGCGTGTGCACATATCTGATTTTTGCTGTTACAGATATTATGATATTTAGAAGCACACGCTGTCCATATTTTAGATGCAGTCTTTTGAATGATCATTTTTGTACAGTTATAATTATGCTAAATAGCTTATGTGTAGATATTAATATCTTTACTAATTTGATCCCTATTTTAAACATGTATTTATACGTACAAGTATTTCAAATGGGACTATGTCGCTTATTATTAAATACTAAATATGCGTGCCATTTTTGTTACTAGTATGCATATAAGTGCAGTATTTATAGGAAGATAGTATGTAATTGTGAAACACTTCATTTGCTGCATACTGTCTATGAGATGGTTACATAGATATTTAAATTATTTTAAAACATTTTGAATGTTACATGCAGCAGCAGTTAAAGTAGGGTGAAATGTTATTTTAGAACATTTTTATTGTACACTGTTTACAAAATGTCTGCATATATATTTTAAATATTTTAAATAATTTAAAACATTTTATAAGATTTTACATTTAGTAGGATGTGGCATCAGAGTTGCTTGTAGCGTTTTACTACAAAAGTGATGTCAGTTTAAATATTTTATGTATAACAGGATGTGACATCAGAGTTGACTTCAGTATGTGCAAACAGGATGTGACATCAGTAGTTGACTCTAGCATTTTGCTATAAAATGGATGCTAGTATGTTTGTTTGTTAGTGGCCTGATGAAGATTCATTGAAAGCGCTAGCCCTGTGTTCTAATTATTTTAATAAACGTGGTTTCTACTGGACGCTTGGATTTATTTTTACATGCTGGCTGCGTGTTTTTTCTACAAGTTATTGCCCAGTGGATGAGTAGGTTCGAATGAACACTCCATGGTGATTTTGACTCTTTTTTTGGATTAAGAGTTCGCAAAGTAAAGCGGTTTGTAGGTTACAGCTTCGTATCTTTTTGTGGAACATTTGGTTACCGTTTGTGACTGACTTGAATTGAACACAGCAAGAATACTTCCCATTATTTAAGCCTGGTTTTTGTTGCATTTTATAAGTCTTGTTTATTATCAGGCGAACAGAGTGTAGTGAGCATTATTCTTTGTTTTTAAACTATTTATTTCTGTGCTCAGGTTTAAGTCTCTAGAATGTGTAGGATAAGGGATTTGGATTTCTTGAGGTGGAGCATGTCCATTAATTCTGGGTTGGACATGGCTTTATATGTCAGGCACAGATCGCCTCTGAGTAGGCGGTAAGCAACTGAGTAGAGCTGGAGTTTCTTTAGTCTAACTGTATAGGGCATCTGTTTGAGTCCCTTTATCCTCTTGGTGAGGTACTTTTGGGGTCTTTCCAGTTGCTGCAGTTGTAGGGTAAGGTACATCCCGAATGGGACATTGTATTCAATTATGGGCCTGATGAGTGATGAATAGAGTGGCACAAAGACCTCTCTTGATCTAGATGTGAAACCTTTCGTGATGAGGTGGGCTATATAGAAGGTCTTTCTAACCACTTTGGCAACGCGATTGTCAAAGGAGAGATTACTATCTACTTGAGTCCCCAAATCCCTAATTACTTCCTCCATACTTAATGTGTTACCTCCTATGTGGTAGTCTGTGGGCACTTTGTTTTTCCCAAAGGGGATGACTATGCATTTTTTAGCATTTAGCTTCAGGCCATGACTTTGGCACCAGTTATCTGGCTCTGAGAGACCCTTCTGAAGTATGCTTGTGTCAGCTGGAGAGTCTATTATGGCACCCAGTTTGCAGTCATCTGCGAATTTGGTCAGCCATAGTCCTCCCGTGTTTGCCTGTACCTCAGAGAAATAAATACCGAACAAGAGAGATCCCAGGACTGAACCTTGTGGAACTCCACTTGTAACTGGTTTAGAGTCTGACAAGGCACCTGCAATTCTGACCAAGTGGGTTCTATCCCTGAGCCAGTTGGCTTCATTCTTATCCCACCTTCCTTACCTATTTTAGCTGATTGTCTCCTTCCTCATCTCTCCTTAGTGGCTGTGACCCGCTCCGTACGCCCTGCGGGCTCACTCCGCTCCCCTCCCTACCCCCAAATTCCACCCACCCCCAGGGGTCCTACTCTTATACCTCTAAAGCCACACCCCTATCCCTCCCATCCTATCCCTCTCCTTCCCGCCTAATTGCTACCAAACCTTAACACACACCTTCCACTCCCCCTTTCTCTTTCTTTACCCTATTACCTTAAGTCTTATATTACCTATCTCCTTTTTTCTTACTTCTCTCCTTATCCCTCCTCAGTCCTCTCTTCTCAAATCATTCCTTACTCCTTTCAGAATCCAATACTTACCCTCCTATACTCTTAAACGGACATACTTTCCCCCTCTTGTTCAGCACACTCTTTCTCTCTCCCTTGAACAGTCCTCTTTCCTCCTATCCTCTCAGACTACATAATAATGACTCCCTTCCCACCAACTATGTCTTCACTCTCATTCTTACTCTTAATCACCCTTCTCTCAACTTACCATCTCACTTTCTTTGAAATCTCACTTAACAACTTTCATAACTCCTCACATAGACACACTTCTACTATACTCACTTTCACATCGTACTCCAATGTTACTTCCACCCCAAGCTATCATCTATCTAAATTCCATAGATTACATCACCTTACCTACCTACTACAATCAGACAAAAAAATAAAACCTCTAACATTTCTAAATAGCAAATATTCCACTAAACCAGCTAATCCAACACTACAAGATGGTGACATCCACCCCAACCCTGGCCCTATCTCCCCTCCTCCTCAAAACTGTTCACCAAACCTCAATAATAACTTCCTCATAGGACACCTTAACATTCAAAGCATACATAAGAAAATACCCTTCATCCATGCCCTCTTAGATATCCACTCTTTTGATATTCTCTGCCTCTCTGAAACCTGGCTAAACCCAGGCACAAAGGACTCAGAGATTATACCCCAAGGTTATAACATAGTAAGACAAGACCGCTTAAAACGTAAGGGTGGTGGAGTAGCAATACTTTTCAAAAATCAACTTAACATCTCTACTCAACCAGCATATCCAAACCAAGATAGCAAAATAGAAGCCATCATTACTAAACTACAACTTAATGCCAAAAAAGCAATTTACATTATTTGCTTGTATCTTCCCCCAGGTAACAACTTTCCAATATTAGAAGACTATCTTAGTTGGGTTTCTACCACCTACCCCCAAGAAACCATAATTCTAGGCGACGTTAACATTGATTGGAACACAATCAATGCTGATAATCCCTCCTCTCATATTAACCTACATGGTTTTTCCCAAACTATTACCTCAACCACAAGAGTCAATAAGCCCAATAAGAAAGAGAGTACTTTAGACTGGATACTCACAAATAAAGTCAACAAAAAGTATAAAGTAGGTACTATGCCAGACGATATCAGCGACCACTCCCTAACCTACATTACCAGACAAAAGTCTGAATGTACAAACCTTCCAAATACAAGGCTAATTCTTTCTACCAAACATTTTAACTTAGAACATTTTCAAGCTGAACTGAGAGCATGTAATTGGAATTGCTTAAAATCACTTCCCCTACAGGAGGCAGTCTCAGTCTTTAACTCTACCTTCTTATCCATACTGAATAGACATGCTCCAGAACGTTCTATTAGAGTAAAGACCAAAACAGCCCCATGGCTTACCAACAATACTAAAAAACTTATTCATACTAGAAACAAAGCATGGACAAAATGGAGATGCCTTAAACAAAACCCTGATTTAGTTCATTTCCGCCAGCTCAGAAATCAGGCTAAGAAATCAATAATCTCTGACAAGAAACATTTCTACTGTAAACTTCAAGACACCCATCATAACAATGCCAAACAATTCTGGTCATCAGTAAACAGACTACTTTCCCCAGGAATTGCAAAAACTCCTTCCCCTCTTAATGCTGACCCTGAAACCCCTCTCCAGACTGCTAATGCTTTCAACTCTTTTTTCTCTGAAACTATCCAATCCCTAGCGAAACAAATGAACACCAACAACCCTAATATTCCATCTAATATAGCTAACTCCTCCTACAACTTCTCTCTAAAACCTATATCTACTTCTTTCATCTACAAACTCATTCTCAAACTGAAACCTTGCACCCCTTCTGCTGACAAGCTCCCTTCTCTCTTCCTTCAGAAAGCTGCCAAGGAAATTGCTTATCCTATTTCCTTACTTATAAACAGAACTATCCAAGAGGGAACTATCCCTGATATCTGGAAAGTCTCCTACATAATCCCACTTCATAAAGGTGGTAACTCCCTTGACCTCTCCAATTTTAGACCAATTGCCCTTCTCTCACCCCTTGCAAAAATCAGGGAAAAATGTATTCATCAGCAACTTGTACACTATCTCTCACTTCACAATATAATTGCAACCTGTCAGCATGGCTTTAGACCTCACCACAGTACCACAACTGCCCTTCTTTCCTTTGTAGATACTATCAACAAAAATCGAAACAACAATACACTCTCTTCCGCTCTTTTCATTGATCTCTCTAAAGCTTTCGACATGGTCAACCACTCTCTCCTACTAAACATTCTTGAATCTCTCTCTTGTGACAAAATCGCCATTAATTGGTTTAGATCTTATCTTAACAACAGACAGCAAGCCGTAATATGGGATAACCATATCTCATCACTCTTACCCATTTCCATCGGAGTTCCCCAGGGCTCCATTCTTGGTCCACTCCTGTTCTCCCTTTTATCAATGATCTTCAGACTTCAATCCCACAAGCAACCTGCATACAATACGCAGATGATTCTACCCTTATCTGCTCAGCACCTTCCTCTACTGAGCTGATCTCACTGACCCAAACTACCTTTAATACTGTAGAAACTTGGTTCTCTAGACGTTTTCTCCTATTAAATGCCAAAAAAACAAAACTTCTCCTCTTCACCCCCACCACTCGGTCTCCCCCCTTAAATTTCTCCATTTCCTCTAATAATGGTACTATCATCTCTCCTGATCCAACTACAAAACTATTAGGAATAACCATTGACAATAATCTCTCCTTCGACCAGCACATTAACAACAACATCAGGTTAGTTAACAGAAAAATAGGTTCCTATATCGTATCAAACCTTTCCTAACCCCAACAACCAGAACCAAGATTGCACAATCTCACCTTCTATCTACCCTCCTATCGCTTCCCCAATTTATACAAACCTAAAGAAAACCAATCTAAACAAACTTGCTACTTGCTATAACAATATAGCTCGCCACTAGTAACCCCTTTAGGACCCATCATTGTATAAACCTAAAACAACTAGGCTGGCTTGAAGTTCAAAACCACATTATAATTCCTCAACTCACTATTGCCCACAATATACTACACCAACCTGACAATACCCCTATACTCTCACAACTTCTAATCCCTTACAACAATCTTAACTCACTTCGTTCATCTAGTAAACTCATGACAAAAACTATAAAGGCAAACAACACAGCAGGTGATTCCCTTTTCAGTAACACAATAGGTAGAAGTTGGAATCTCTTACCATGTGACATAACTCTGACTACATCCTTGCCACTTTTCAAACAGAAAATTAAAGAATACTTCCAAAATCATTGGCTTTGTTCCTGTAGTACACCTGACTAACCTGTGTCTCCTCCACTCTCTTTCATCTCTGCACTACATTAGTTCTATTCCTTTTACTGTTGAGTTTTTAAGTATGTACTTTCTGCACAATTGTGTGATATTTAATTATCTGCGTATTTTTAACTTGATTTTCTTTGATTTTATCCTTTCAGTCCTTTGTTTCTCTATTTCTCTGATTGTAGCTATATCTTAGAATAGTAGATTTTTATCTTATTGTATTTTACTTAGTTTATAGTGGAGCTTTTCTCCTCGGGCCTCTGCTGAAAATGGACATGTATCCAGCCAGACTAACCCGGTCAACAAATGTAAAATAAAAATAAAATAAAAAATAAAATAAAAGTCTGCAACCCATCTTGTGACACAGGGGTTGATATTTAAGCTAGTGAGCTTATTTATGATACCTGAGTGGGATATTGTGTTGAAGGCTTTTGCAAGGTCCAGGTAGGCTGTGTGGACTACTTTCCCTTTGTCTATGGCCTTGGTAACTGTTTCAAAGAAGTCGACCAGGTTCAAGAGGCAATATCTGCCTTTAACAAAGCCGAACTGGGTAGGATCCAGTGTCTGAAGGTTTCCGATATCATTGTTTATGAGTTCCATGATGATACTTTGATGATAGCTTTGCAGACCAGGCTAGTCAGGCTTATAGGGTTGATAGTTCATGTAGAACACAGCCAGGGATATTGTCAGGTCCCATAGAAGCTGTATTCTTGGCCTTGGACAATGCTGTTTTAACCTGTGCAGCAGTAGTACTGGGTACCTGGCAATCTACTGGTATTGTGATTGGTCTTTTGTGGGGGAGAGATGGGTAAAGTTGGCACTAAATCTGTCGGACAGTGTATTGGCAATATCTGTTGGCTTGGTATAGGAGATACCATTGTACAGTAGGTCAGAGCAAATCTGGGTATTGCCGTGGAGATTCTTTACATAACTATAGAAGGCCTTGTGGTTGTCTTTACTATCTGCTGCAATTCTGTTTTCATAGCTAGCTTTAGAGGACTTGAAGAAGGATCTCAACTTTTTGTTGAGGCTGATAACGGAGTTTTTCCAGTCTTGGGACTTCACCTTATTTTGCATCAGTTTCATCCTTCTGTTGTAATTTGTTTATGGCAAGGGACCACCAGATTGGCTTGCTTTTTTTGGAAGAGAGCATCTTGGTTCTATTGGGTATGGCGAAATCCATGTATTTGTGTACATGTTCGTACAGTGGATTGGTGTATGATTCAGTAGTCATGCAACTATTCTCCATTTGTATGGGTGCTGTGTTATCTGAGTTGGAAACATAACACATTGCCCCAGTGTGCCAGTGATCAGCCACTGTCACAAAAGTCCTCCTCCTGCCAGACCACCAAAGAGAGACACTTATGTGCAGTACTGATGCTTACGATGGAAAATAAAAGAAATTATGGCCAACTTCTTCTTATAAAATGCACTGCAGCCTCTCCCCCCCCCCACACACACACACAAGCATAAGCCTCAGCAACACTAGCTTTACACTAATTTCAGCAAATACCATATACTGTGGGAAACTTTTCCTGTCACACTAGATCAGTGATTGCTGTTTAACAATGATCAAACAACAACAAGGCTAAGTACCTTCTATCTACAGATGGCATCTGTAACCATCAACTACAGCCACTTTACCAACTATGTACCCCACCAATGTCTAATTATGATTAAAAGAAAAATAACAGTTGCAATAATAAAGTATTCCATCTTAATTCCCTCAAAAACACACCAGTCTACCAAAGATAGATTAGGGACTGTTTAAACTGTGCAAACAAGCAGGTCATTTACTTTCAAAGACAGCTCTCACCCCACATTCAGCAGTTATAATCACTTTTATGTACATTTCACACATCTGATTGTGATAAAAAAAATATGGCTAAGTAATGCACTTCAGCTTTGTTTGAAACAAACAATAGCCACATATTAAAGCATTCCAAGTTGTTTCATACAAATTACATTAATCCTACAAAGCTAGAATAATGGGAAAAAAAACAGAAGTAGTTAGTAATTTTCCTCAATGGATAGCCTAGGAAATAAAGCTAATTTTTCTGTGTACATCTCAGATATCAGACTCTTATAAAATAAAAAATAAGCAAGTGAATAAACAAATAAATCACCCTTTTAACTTCACAACAATAATGGACAAAGCCCAAAACATAAAAATATGAGGCATAATCAGAGACAATGTTCAAAACCATGGACATTTGAGAGCTAGGGGATCATGTAAAGCAGTATGGATGAAAAACATTTCTCATACGACTAGCCCAGTCCTGGAAAGTCACTCACTGTCAATATCTGGTGCTTGCCAATGTCATCTTTATGAAATCTTCAAATTTTAATCAGCAACATGGATATATATACATTAATAGAAAAGAGAACAAGCCATAATAACAGTTTTCATTGTTACTGCCATATTTTAACAATTTTCACACACATACTTTTTGTGATTTTATATATATATATATATATATATATATATATATATATATGTATATATATATATATATATATATATATATATATATATATATATATATATATATATATATATATATATATATGTATGTATATATATATATATATATATATGTATGTGTGTGTGTGTGTGTGTGTGTGTGTGTGTGTGTGTGTGTGTGTGTGTGTGTGTGTGTGTGTGTGTGCATGTGTGTGTGTGTGTGTGTGTGTGTGTGTGTGTGTGTGTGTGTGTGTGTGTGTGTGTGTGTGTGTGTGTGTATATATATATATATATATATATATATATATATATGGTTTCACTTCAGAATCTCAAACTACTGAAATATCGAATTTCAGTAGCTCGAGACTAAAGTGTCGAAACTGCACTTGCGCGAAAGTGCAGAATCCTGAATGTGGAAATGTCAAATCCGCGGTTGTGGAGGCGTGTACGTGACATGGGATTCGCTGTGTTTGTGATGTGCGGTGTGGTATATGGATGTAACTGGAGATTCAGGTAAGTGATGTTTTACTAGGGGCTTTGGGTACGGATTTTAGTGTGTGTGTGTGTGTGTGTGTGTGTGTGTATGTTTGGAGTTTTGAGGTGTGGGTTGGGGTAGGTAGGCAAGATAGTGAGTGTGTAATTGTTGAGAGTGGTGGTATTTGTACGTATGTGATGTGTGTTTGTGCAAGGGGACTGTAGAATGTGTAATGGTGGTTTTTGTGTGTTTGTGTTTAGTGCGACCTCGGAGTTAGTATATATATAAGTAGTGGGGGTGTGGGGGGCATGCATGTGTTTGTTTTGTTGTGTTTGTGTGTGTTTTGTTGGTTTGTAGTGTAGGAAGGAAGGTGTATGTGTGCTTGTTTGTATGTGGAGCGTGTATGTGGGCAGTTGTGATTTTGAATTTCGCTTTTGGGGTTTCAAGTTTTTCAGTATTCGGCCTTACAGTCTCGAGATACTTAATTTCGATATTTCAGGATTGTAAAGTGAAACTACATATATTTCCCACAAATTCAATTAATTTCTACAAAATTTGTTTCTTACCTTTTCTAAAAATCCTATCACCAGTTTATTTATCTCCTTTAAAATATTCAATACTTCAGTTAACAGTTGGTTTACATTTTGATTTCCATTTTCTAGTAACAGCAGTTTTTGGCAGTGAATAACATTAAACCTAGAAAGGCCTTACCTATACATAGGCAATTCAGTTTCTACATCTTCTCTCAGAAGAATACTTTCCTTAATTGCAACCATCTGTTCCCCCATCACTTCTGTCAAAGTACTTGGTAGGGAATTTTTAAAACTGTCCAAATTGTTACATTACACCCCCCCCCCCCCACACACACACATACATACATACACAAAACAAAAAAAATGTTCCCATTTATCTGTCTCTACCACACCACACCTTCAGCATTTGCTATCCACCAGAAAAAAATTTCCTGAAGGCTACCTGGGTATAAAATACTCGTACAAACACTTCCATGCAAAAATGCAAGCCTTCTGGACTTTGTTGCACACTTGGGTGCCTTATATTTTTCCCATTATTCTGTTGTAAACTGATTTTCCATTCTTGTTTACCAATCTTCAACTTCCTCTGACTGATTCTTATAGTTATCATGCAAAATTTGATATGCCCTAATAATTATCCCTCTTTTTTAACAGCCACTTCTCTTATATACCCAACACCAGAGCACATCTTTCATTTATAGGACTTCCCTATCCCTTTCACTTTCCCTTCACTCTTGTTATCAATCCCTGACAGGGAAAACAGTTTGTATATTGCAGTCCAAACTTATGTTTAGCCTCATCTCAATCTATTACCTTTCCCTCCTCAGTTATTTGCTCATAATACTTTGGTTCCTTTGAGGATTTCTTCCAGCAAATTTCAGCCAACATTCTAGATCCCTACTTCAAGACCTTTCTCCATCCCTGCACTGGCTTAGTTCTTAGAATACATTCCACTACTTTACAAACATAATAATCTTCATTTCGGTTGTTATTCAACACCATAAACTTCCACTGCCAATTGTTCTGTGGACAGTTGTTCTGCTGTGGCGACCCTTAACTGGGAAAAGCTGAAAGAAGAAGGAGAAGATGATTCTCCTTAAAAATTTACATTCAAAATGCTAGTCTGTGTCTATCTCTTGAACTCCCTCATTGATTGTCGTCATCCTATTCAACCTTGATTTATAACCTGCTGCTTGAATTATGTATATGAGCCTGAACTGTGTAGCTCTTAACTACCCTTTCAAATCAAGTAACCCAAAACCACCTTGTTCTGTGGTGAGAAATCTGCTTAATCCCAGAAATATCTTCAGCTCTTTACTAATCATCATCCATAATGTCTACTTTCTTTGGTTGATACAAAATATATATTTATTTATTTATCTGCAGTTTGTTAACTGGGAAAGTCCATTGGGCCGAGGTGAGCCCATTTTCAATGGAGGCCCAGGGAGAAAAGCCTCCATAGTACAGTATATTCAATATCTACAATAAGATGTAGTTTTTGTAATATACAATAAAGCTCCAAAATATAGTTTTCAATATTTACAATAAGAAAATAAACCAAAAATTTCAAGTAATACACAATATAAGACAACATAAAAAATTAATAATTAAACTGGAAATATACATTCAGCAGGTTTTTTTTTTGTGTGTGCTAAAAATATGATGGGGTTTGTAGATTTGTAGAGAAAAGTAGGGCAGGAGGAGGTCTTAGGTTGGTTTTGAGATAGGAAGGGATGAAAAGGGTGGAAAGCATCAGGTGGGTTGAGAGCAGGAACATTCCCAGACAGAGGAGAGGTAAGAGTGGAGTAAAGTCTTAAAGGTGGAGACATTATTGGTAGTTCTAATGTGTGAGTGAAGTGAATTCCATGACCTGGCAAGGGAGAAAGATGGTAAGAGTTGCCCTGGAGTATTTTTGGGTTTGTAAAGTTCGAGGAGATTTTGATTACTGGATCTGAGTACTCTATGAGGCTGATGCATTTTTAGGGTGGAGGAGAGGGAAGGACAGTTAGAAGGTTTAAACATGAGCTTATGAGCTGTTGTAAATTGAATGTATGTCAGATAGTTTGGGCATTCCAACCAATTTAGGGAATGGAGGGAGTTGCAGTGATGAGTGGAGGATTTGGATCTGGTGGCAAACGTAAGATATTTTATTAGAGCAGGAAGATAGTTTAGATTTATGGGTTGACTGAAGATTAGTAAGGCGAGGGGCATAAGTGGTAAGTGGTAGATAGAAGTAGTATGGATGAGGGAGTAAGGTAGCAGCTATGATGGTATAGCATTCCAAGCTTTTGATGTTTTTTTTTAATATTTGTTTGTAGATGTCTGCCAGATTTTAATTGATCATTAATAAAGACACCTAGCAGTTTTGTACAGGGAACTATTTCGATAGAGGTCTTGTTATGGCTGAAGATAGAGAAGGATGCTTTGTCAATATTGGTGTGTCTAGAGGGGGTGAATATCACAATTTTGGATTTTGATGCACTGAAGGCTAGATGATTGTCTAGCTTCCAACACTCAGTGCAGAAGAAAGCTTCTTGAGTTAAATTGATAAGTTTGGGGAGAGATTTGGCAGAGCAGATGAATGGTACAGTCATCTGCGGACTGGATGAGTTTAGCATTAGGGATGTTTTGGTGGAAGTCATTAATAAAAATGTTGAATAGTAAGGGGCCCAATATAGAGCCTTTGGATCACCTGCTGGAATGTGTAGAAAGGAAGAAATAACAGTTGCTTCACTTTATGGCTTGTTCCCTGTCTGAGAGGTAGCTGGTGAACCAGTTGATGGAAGAGGAGGAAAGGTTGAGATGAGAGAGCTTGGACAGGAGGAGATTATGGGATACAGTATCAAAAGCCTTAGATAAGTTGAGAAGGAGGGAAGATACTATGTTGCCAGTATAACGAGCAGAGTTAATGATTTCGAGAAAGGAGAGCAGGGCAGTAGTGGTGCTGTGACCAGGTCTGAACCCATGTCGTGTAGGGGGTCAATAGTTGATTGTCTAACAGGTAGGGTAAGAGTTGTAGGTGGGCACATTTTTCAGGAATTTTAGAGATGGGGACAGGATAGCTATTGGATGAAAACTGGAGATTGCAAAATTGCTACTCCCCTTTGTGGAGGGGAATGATGAAGGCTTTTTTCCAAAGGAGGTGTACAGAGAACTCTTGGATGGAACAATTTATTAGGATAATGATGGGAAGAGCTATGCAACTATGAGGAAGTTAGATGGAATATTGTCAGAGGCGTTAGAACAAGGTTTTAATTTTAGTAAGAGTTTTTTTTTATGGTATGCATAAGAATAGGCATGAGAGTAAAAGGAGGGAGATGAGTATTACTGGAGGTTGAGGGGGCCGGAGTGGGTGTGATGGGTGAGGTATTATTTGGGAAAGATGAGGTAAGTCTGGCTATAGAGTCAATAAAGAAGGAATTGAACTGAGTAGCTAGGACATGGTTGGGAGAGTTGGGGTCAAGGCTGGGGTAATCTTTTTTGCTAGGGCAGAGGAGATACTACTACAGAATTTTTTAGGGTTGGATTTATGGTTATTTTGAAGTTTAAAATAGTAGGATTTTCGGTTGATGGTGATTTTTTTTCACCCGATTACAAAGTTGCTTGTATTCGGTCAGGGAGTTGGGTGTTTTACATTTATGATAGTATTTCCATGATTTGTCTCAGAGATGCATAAGGGTTTAGTCTGTTTCGTTAGCCAGGAGACAGTTTTGGATTTGAGACTTTTAGTTCTGGAGGGGGCAAAGCAGTTAAGTGGATTAGAGAATACTGTGCTGAAGTAAGAGACAGCAGTATCCAGAGAAAGGGTTTTTAGAGGGTTCCAGTTAGTCTGTTTTAGAGTCGGAGAAGGTTTGAGGGGGTTGAAATCTTTTAAGGTACGGGTTGAGATACATTTGTGCTGTAGATGTAGGGGAGAAGGAGAGCGGTAAGCAGGAATATGATTGCTGAGGGAGTCAGGGAGGGTACCACTGTTAGAAATAATGTTTGGATGCTAGACTAATATCCAATCCAGAATATTGCCTATGCTGCTATCTTTGTTTATTCCACTAGGGGTGTTGATTAGCTGGGTAAAATTATATAGGTTAATGCTCTGACAGGGTGTAGGTGAGTGTATGGAAGACCAGTTAATATTAACGTCACCTAGAATTATTGTTTCGTTATTTATGTTGGTGGTTGGAGGATATCCTCCAGAATAGGGATATTGTTACCTGGAGGTATGTAAAGGGTAGCTATGCATATACTTTTATGGTTAATAACTTTTAGGAGGGCCAAGGTTAGCTCAGCAGTAGCAAACTGGGGTAGGGGTTTAGTATAGGGTGTCACTGTTAAGGAGGAGAAGAGTAAGGCTATTCCCCCACCTTTCTTTTCGGATCTATCATTTCTTATGAGTCTGTAGTTGAGTGCGGTTATTTTAGTGACTTTTATGTGTGGTTTTAGCCATGTTTCAGAGATGGAGAGAATGTCTGGGTTCTTATGGGAGACCCAGGCATGGAAATCAGGTATTTTATCAGGTATTTTATTGCATAGGCTATGGGCATCAATTGTAGCAAAGAGTAGAGTTTTATGGGGGGGGGGTGTAGGAGTCAATTTTGGGTTGGTGGAGTGGTTGTATGAGGTACCAGGATTAGGGTGTATGTCGCCAGAAAGGAGGAAGGAGATTAGCTGAGAAAGGATAGGTATTTATATTCTTTGGGTTTAGAAGTTGGGATAGCAGAGCCTGTAGTGCCTGGGTTACTGGGTATGGGAACTGGATTACAGATAACAGGGAAGAGTTTTCTGATAAAGAGAAGAGAATCACTATGGAAGTAGGGGTGGGGAGAGATATTAGGCTGTGGAGGGTGATTCATTTTTGAGGTATATAGAAGTTGTATGAAGAGGGGGAGGATAAGAGAATTGGGAGGGATTGGTGGAGTAAGTAGAGGAGAAAGAGAGATTGGAATATAGAGGGTAGAGCATGTGAATGTTTTATTTGCATGGTTGAAGTTGGATTATAATAAGTGGGGGGGGGGTGTATGTGAAAATATCCGGGGAGAAAGGGAGATATAAGAAGGAAAAACATAGTACAGGGTAGAGTGTAACGTCTCAGAGAGTAGTGTTACAGAGGGAGGAAGTGGGTGTAGCAGAGGGAGGGGGATATAACTGGGTAAATAGTGGAGGGGCAGGCAGTGATACGTGGGTAGGTGGGGCTGATCTTAATACAGTAATTTTAGTGTGAGAGTGGTCAGAGTGGTATAAGTGTAGAGGTGCTGGGGCGGGTGGAATTTGGGGGGTAGGGTAGGGTAGCGGAGTGAGCCCATAGGGTGAATCAGCAATACAGTCTCTAGGAAACACATAGAGCTATTGGTCTGCTCAGAGGTAAGCTCAAAACAGTAAAAATGTAAAACTGTGAGTTCCTATAGTTTCTGATGTGGGGATCAAACCAAATACAAAAAGAGATAACTTATACTGGAAAACCTGTTTTATTCTCCAAAAGCTTACTGGAGATTAGGAGTTACAATATCACTCCGATTTTATGAATGAGAAGGTTTGTATTGCCACCTAGTGGTGAAGTCTTAAATTAGGTCAAAGTAAAAAGAATATGTCTGCCTATATACAACACTAAGGGAACTAAAACATTTCATTGCTTGTATCTTATATACATATTCATGAATTTCCTATTTCACAAGTTTTGTATTACCTATTCTTTAGTTTCTTCACACACAACCTTAGCTGCCATAACAGAATCCTTTTTAATCCGTGCACATAAATACTGAATCTTGTCTGTAAATTATTACTAAGCTCAGAAACACCCCAGTATGATATTTTCCCTGCAGCCATCATGCATGCTATAAATACATTGTTACTGTATGTTATTTCACTATTCAATAATTAGCCAATTTATGTTAATTTTTCTCTTTCTGTGTGTGTTAAAATGTTATGTTCATGTAAGAAATTTTTCAAAATATGTAAAAAATCATGTAAATAAACTCATATATAGATGTCTAACTGCAATTATAAATGTACATCGTGTGTAACTTAAATGTGGAGCTTTTCTCCCCGGGCCTCCTCTGAAAATAGTTTTTTCTCAGTCAGCTTATTAACAAAGACAGACAAATAAATTATCATACTCCCATAACTATAGTTATTGTTGAACTAATTCATGCATGGGTACATAATGTACACCTATTGCTTTTGTTTTATCTTAATTTCTTATATCTGAAAAAGACTTGAAACTGTCTCAAAATGTTCCACAACACAAAACCAATATCTGCAAATAAAGCTAACTTTTAAGTATCATAGCAGTTATTTCCTTAAATAAGTGAGCCACTTGCTTTCTTTGTCAATGCCTCTAAATATAAAGCAAATAGCAGTGGGGAAAGAGGACATTTCTGCTTATTTCCTCTGTTGAAACACAGCTTGTCAAAGAAGAATCCTCCCACCTTACATTCTCTCCACCCACCCTTCATGTAGCCTCCTTACTCACCTTAATATTCTATCAGAGAATGCAATGCTACCACCACCCTACTCATATAGACTTACTCTATAGAATGTTTTCTCTACATCAAGACCCATGCAACATCTACTGACATTATCTGCAGGCTGCTATTGCTAATGGCGAGAATAAAACATGCAATCAAGAGATTTTGGGTATATCAGCCTCAATGAATTTAGCACTCCAGCACGGTGAGTGCCTGGACTCAAGGCTTTGCTTGCTCTAGTATGGAATGTGCTCCTGACAGAATTCAATTTAATATGGGGTCACTTATCGATGACATCTCCAATGAGCAGTAGTAGCACAACTGCTTTAATTTTCACTATTTATTAAAGAACTTCAACAGAGGCCCAGAGTTATCTTTATAATGAAAATAAAAGTCACCTAAAATAATTTACCTTTGCTGATTTTTCATACTCATTACAACACACTTCCTTTGAACATCCTTTACTGCTCTAAGCATAGTCCACTTAAAACACTGAAGAGCAAACAGTATGACCCCTCACTTAGTGTACTGTGTTGCATAAGCTATGCACCACTGCTTCTATGTTTTAAAGCATTTTTACTCCTGTCAACTTTGTTTTCTGCAGAAAAATAGTTTTGTGCCCTTTCATGCAGTACTGATTTCCCCACACTGCCACAAAACACAAAAACATTTTTTTCACTGTATTTTATTCTGTTTTAAGCACATTTATTGAATTATCACTTAAGATATAGGCAAACATACAAAACAGAAAATAAAATAAACTTTATTTACATTTTTTACATACATTATAAATCATATATCTTTTCTTTATAATTCTCATCAGTCCAATATTACATAAATGGATGAATTTCTCCCTTCCCTTAAACCTCACTCCGCCTTCTCCTGAACATTATTTTGCATATATTGTTCCCACAATTTCCATTTTTTTCTATGTAATTTGCGCTCTTCCCTTTTCTAAAGATAGCACTTCCTGTGCTTTTATCTTTTTAATAATATTTAGTACTTTGAATATAGTTGGTTTCTGATGAAATGATCAGTTCTCTGCTTTACACTTTGAACTATCCATTGCACCAACAGTGTTCACAAAGTGTTCAGTTATAGCTCACTGCAGGCTAAAGGGTATCCACATTTTTCTATATTTAGACGACTTGCTCATCTTTTTTTTTCTAAGTGTCAGGAATCTCTCTCTTGGATGAGAGATCTCTTACATAAGTTGGGATTCCAAGAGAACATTCAAAAGTCTTTAACTCTGTCACACTGGATTGTGTTCCTGGGATATCAGCTAGATACCTTAATTCAAAGAGCTTTTCTTCCACAGGAAACAATAGATATTTATTTAAATCTATTTCTCAGATTTTCCACTCAGACTTCAGTCCGGACGAGGGAATACTACAGGACTGTGGGTCTCAAGGCATCTATGATTTCCATGATACCCATGGCAAGACTTCCACAAGAGAAAGTTACAGTGTTATCTGAAATCTCTTTGGTCCCAGCATCAACGCCCTTTATCTTTTCAAATCCCAATGCTGGGGGGTTTTAGAAGAGAAATCTTTTGGTAGAGACAACAGATATCCTTAAATCCAGGTCTCCACTTCTCCCTCCCTGCTCCAAGCAGTCACCACTGATGCTTCGGACTTTGCTTGGGGAGCAGTTTCAGAAGAGATAAAAATGCAGGGGTGTGGGACAAAAAAGAATAGAAGCAAGCATGCAAATATCAAGTAGATGAATGTCAAGGCACTCATCTCTCTTAATCATCTTTGGTCCCTGGGACCTCTTCATCTGGTTACATAGAATACCACAGTTATGTGTACATTACCATGTCATACTCCATTTGCAGACTAGTCATGTCAGCTTGGGATATAGCTTCACAGCACAATCTCATTCTATATACTGTAAGAGCAAAACTGTGTGGCAGACAAGTTGAGCAGAACCAGGACAGACCTTCATGAATGGAAACTAGATTAGGAAGTACTCAAGATTTGGTCCGTCTATGAGGAGTTCCTCAAGGAGTCCTCTTTGCCTCCTCTCTGAACAATCAACTGGCAGGATTCTGTTTCAGAACTCTATGGAAGAAGGCCTGAAAGACAAATGCCTTTATTTTCCATTGACAGGAATGTTCCTGTATGCTTTTTCACCGTTTCTACTAATATCCAGGATATGTCTAAAGAGTCAGAAGAAATCCCCCAAGATCACTGTTGCAAACTCCCTTCTGGCCCAAAAAAACCCAACAAAGACCCACTTGTTGAGCAGGTTCTAAAGAAACGTCCGGCCCAAATGTAAAAGTAACACTTTATTCACAAAATCATTGGTGCAATTATTGATTCCCTTCTGGCCCAGGCAACTGCTGTTCTCACTTCTTTTGGAAAAGGCCAGGGGTAATTACCGCATGCGCCTCACAAAATGGAACTACTGACAAAAGAACAGTGGTGTTTGATGCAACCCAACATTAGTCATTGCCAGTTGACTGCCTGGATGAAAATCTCAATTCCTTTTAGGCACCTTTTCACTGAGGATGTAGTACTAATGGAGGCAAGAAAGTCTGCTACTAGAAAATCATACATTAGCAAATGGAAAATGTTTTCTAGTTGGTGCAAACAACATAACCAGCACCAATTCAGGGCTAATTGTTCTGGTTTTACAATATTTGTCAGAGTCACTATCCTATGGCCTTTCTTACTGCTCAATCAAGGTTCACTTATTGGCGATTTCAGCATGTCTGCCCATGTATCCTCCGGATTCATTGTAGTCTTATGTCAAAATGATCTTGAAAGGTGTTTTGCATAACAGGCCTCCAAGAAAACCAGTGGCCCCTCCTTGAGATCTTAATTTTCTGTTAGAGGCCAACACTTGTTCCATTTGAACCAGCTAATTTGAGAGTTTGAGTGATTGCTCTGACCTCCACAACAAGGGTATCAGAGTTACAAACTTTTATGGTGAGTCAGCCCTATCTCATTTTCCATAGGCACAGGGTTTCTTTGAGAACTAATCTTTCTTTTATGTGTAAAGTGTCTTCCAAGTTTACTCTAAGGTAAATTAACCATCTCCCTATTTTCTTTCCTTAACCTAAAAGTGAGGAAGAAAGGATACTCCATACCTTGAAAGTCCACCAACAACTTTGGTACTATCTTGGCAGAACTAAATATTTCAGATCATCGGATTAAGTCTTCAATTTTTAAGATGGTAAAAACAAGCGACAACCTGTGTCAAAACAGCACAAGTCCAAATGGTTGTCTAAGGCTATTTACCTTTTGTTACAGTCACCATAACAAATCTATTCCAGGCAGGGTTAAGGCCCACTCTACTAGAGCTTTGGCTTCATCTGTGGTTATTTGGAAAGGGTTGGCTTCTAGAACTATTCAAGAAGCTGCTGCTCAGTCCTCTGCACATACGTTTACAAAGTAATCTAAGCTTGATTCCTTGTTTAGGTCCAGATCAAACTTTGCTAGGACTATTCTCCAGGGTTACGTAGATTCTTCTCTTTCCACCTCCCGCATGTAATTAGCTAAGGTAATCTACCCATATAGCAAAGGCTACTGAAGTGATCAATATAATGAAGCATAGTCGTGTAAGTTGAACTTACAATAACAGCAGATGTTTTAATGATCACTGTTGTAGTAGCCACTCCATCCCTCCATCCTCCCTTGTTTTTTACGCCATGGTGTGGACATTTATTTTTTGTTCCTAGCATTGCCCTTTCACAGCTCAGCCTCCTTCCTCTCTCTGCAGGCTGGAAAGCTCTGAAGGGTTTTGCATCCAAACTTGTCTTTTAGGCAGCTCAGCTCCAGCTGCTTGAGAGTTTACGCATGTGGAAGGTGTCCTGAAGCTTTGGAAGCTGGCCAGCTGTTATATTCTTGGCTTGGCAGAATATTATTCATATAGCTAAGGCTACAATTATTAATATGATGTACATAAAGTTTTACTACAACTATTTATCGCAAAAAAGTGGCAAGCACTTCTTACTTGGATTACAAACCTATCATCCTTCATGTATTAAAAATTATGTAGTTAAAATTGAAATGATGCAAAATTAACTGTCAAAGACAAATTTAAAAAAAAAATGTGTATTTTAAAAAAGGAATTTATAGTCCCCATTTAGTTGATATTTAAACCATTAGCCTTAAGAGATGGTGGAAAGAATAACAGTTGTGAGGCAAGTATTGAGAGAGATTTCAGTTATATTTTAAAGTATCATTTAAATACACCAGATATTAGTAATATAGTCGAGCATAGCTTGAAAATTCTTCTAAAAGTTGATAGTTTTAATTGAATAAAGGAGTAATTGAATAAAGGAGTTTCACCGAGGTACCCAAAGAATGTGTTTTTCTTATTTATCGAATTTTAGGAAATTATATATAATCATCATCATATATCATTAAAGCAGGGAATATTTAATCTTGCAGGAGCCACCTACATATTAACTTGATTTATCATTATAACCAAATATATACCAAATAAAAATGTAGCATCCAAAATAAACCCTCATGAATCTAATGCAGTAATGTGATACTTTAATATCTAATATCTTTAGTTAAAATGAAAGTTAATATCCAATATCTTTAGTTAAAATTAATGACTATTCCAGAACATAAATGAGGCCAAACAATTATTCCAGATCATAAGTCAAATCAAATGTCTTGTACTATTTAAATATGCATCTAAACAAGTTTACTCTGTTAAAGAAACTCTAAAAATATTTTGCAATAAATAAAAATCACAGTGCATTTCTTATCCATTGGGACATACCCACTGGTACATTTTTGAAATATAGTTAATATGTGTCATAAAAGAGTTTCAGTTTCTAAATAGAAGTAATAAAAACATTCTCCAGTAAAGTAAATTAAATTTCTCATGTAAGGTACACTAATTCTAAGTGGGGAATTACCGCTCTTCAAAAATGGTTTCTGCCCATGTGGTCTCCCCTTTGGAACAAAATGAAAATGAAGCAAGATGCTTTTCCAAAGTATGGGCAACTAGCTCAAGCTCCAAGCTAACTGCAACTGCTCTTCACAACCTGAGCAAAGGATCTGATTCCTTTCTATTTTGGCTTTATCACTTCTTTTTGCCCTTTTCTTCCTGTGTCTCTCAGATTTAATACTTCCTGCTTCTAAGAACAGACAAAAACACCATTCTATTGGCATTTCTGAAGTCCTTTTTGTACTGTTATCAATTATTTTCAACAGGAACAGCAGCTTCAGTTTTATCAGTGAGCTGTATTTTCAATATCTGCAGACTGACTGACTTTGTATTCTCTTCTATCAGTATTGGAGCTCCTCTTGCAATTAACATTACTCGTCTTTTCCTTTGTTCCATGTATTTTGCTGAATAACCATCCTAAAAACCTTTCTTCATCAACTTCAAATGTTTAGTTCTTTCCAAGTGTGTTTCCTGTAGCATAGCTATTTGCACTCTGCATTTTTTAATATAGTTCACTATTCTTTCTTTTTGTATTTATCTGTAAGACCACTGGCATTTAAAGACATTACAGAAAGCATCACTGTGTTTAAAAGTTATTTCCACCTTTTATGTGCAACAGTTTTTTTGTTAGATGTCTAGTTCCAGCTTTTGTGTTAGATGTCTAGTTTCAGCTTTTGTGTTACATGCATACACTGACAGGTTGATCTTTTATACAGTTGTTTCCTGTCATATCCATTTGAGTCTATGTCATATCTTATAAAACGTTTTGTTTTTATTGAAAGCCCTCAAACAAAACAAAACAAAAGAAAATACCCCACTAAAACCTATTAACTTGATACTAACACACAAAACAATATACATCTTCAAATACTGAAGTGCTATCCGCCTAACAGAAACAAGTGTCCCTAACTGACAGCCACACTCAGACTTGGGTTAACCTAAAAGAAAGATTAGTTCTACTACGTGCTGTCTAGTTTTGTCTTATCTTTATAGCTCTCCCACCTGGGAAAACACTTGAATGCTTTCAAAAAACATCATCTCCTATTAGTGCTTCTTTATCAGATTGTCTCCATGGAGACACAAGGACTAGATACAGGGTTGCTACTTTGCATACATTTATTTGCTAGAAAAAAGCTTTGCAATATTCAATGCTCTTTTTCATTTACTTGCTCTATCTTAAAAAGTACAGTTGTGTACACTTACCATAAATGTAGTCATTTACTTGCTCCATCTTAAAAAGTACAGTTGTGTACACTTACCATAAATGTAGATGTTCGAGTGTATTCACTGTTGCAGTCATCACATTTGGGTTATCTGCTTGCAGTAGCCCTCAGAAAAAATGAATCGCGGGAGACACAAATCACGCCAGTCCAGGTGGTAAAATAGAGAAATTACTTTACTGAAATGTAAAATGTTAGCGCTTTCGTGCACTAAGTATATGCACTTCTTCAGACAAAATACATTATGCAAGTGGTTAACCTTTTATACAGACACATACCACAAGACCACTCCCGTTATTACTAAATTACTATTAATTAACCAATTACTTAGCTATAGCTTACTTTAAAAGTGTTGCTATCTCAAAATATGCTTCTCCTTAAACCAACCAGCTTAAAAAATGAATACATCAATGTAAGAATGTATACATGTAAATAAATACTGATATTATTTGAAACTTGTTAATAAATGTCCTTGTATATTAAGAACATATTTTTATAGATTGAAAATCCATCAACGTTGTCATTACCAATGAACAACCTTGAATCCAAAACACATTCTTTTAAAAAGGACCCCTTTTATGAAACATTTTTTTAAAAACATTTTCTGAAAAAAACTTCAAAGCTAAACCAAGAAAACACAAAATACCAAAAAAAAAAAAATAAAAATGAATATGTATATGTTTTGTGATTTAGAGACTAGTTTATGTCTATCTATCTAAAGCTTTAATGTTTAATAGACATTTTATGGAACACATGTCATTAATCCCTGGGAATGTATAGGCATTTGTTTTTAGTTGCCAAAGAAGTTCGTGTTCTTGTAACTTTAGATACCATGCTCCCCCCTAGGATTTTTATGAACTTGTACTACCACATTAAATAGGAAACTATGTGTGTTGTTTTCCATTATGTGCTTAGCTAGAGCATTAGATGGATTATGTTTTGTGATAGCATATGTATGTTCATAAATACGGGTTTTTAATTGACGTTCTGTTTTTCCAAAGTAATATGCAGGGCAATCCTTGCATTTAGCAAGATAAACCACCCCTTGGCTGTCACAGCTAAATTTATCATTTATCCAGTATTTAGTACCCCTGACAATAAATGTGGAACCTGTTTGAATAAATTTACAATACCTACAACGTCCACACTTAAACATGCCTTTATTTACTTTAAAACTTCTTAACGGGGCTTCTAATAAATTCTTAATTGAGAATGCTTTTTTGTATACAATTACTGGTTTGAGCCCTAATGTAGAATGAAGTTGTTTATCTTGTATAACACATTCCCAATTATTCTGCAAAACCCCGCGAATTTGTGGTGCGCTAGTATTAAACTGGGTAAGGAAACTTGTATTATAAGTAATCGTTTCATTACTATTGTTCTCATTGTGTCCTTTTTCTTCGGGTGTATTATACTGCCAAAGAATAAAGTCATTACTTGTACCTTTAAATATTGGGCTTATTAATCCCAGTTTCCTCTTATTTTTAACTTCCCAGTAAAGGGCACTAACTAAGCGGTTGGGATATCCTCTATTGAAAAACATTTCACATAGTTGCCGACATTCATCCTCAAAAGCTGCATCTGTTGAACACATGCGGGATGCTTGGACGAACTGTCCTTTAACTACCCCCTTCTTTTGAAAGAAAGGGTGGCAACTAGTGAAATGTAAAAAAGAGTTGCTGTATGATGGTTTCCTGTATATTTTTGTAATGAATGTACTATTTTGTGTATCTTTGATAATATTCATGTCCAAGAAATTAATAGAAAATGGACTAAATTCATGTGTGAACTCTAAAAAAGTAGATAATGAGTTCATCACGTTTATTAGTTGTGCAGCTTCTTCTTGTGTGCCATTTATGATCATCAAAATATCGTCCTGGTAGCGTGTGTACCATACAACTATTTTAGAAAAGAGTTTGTTTGGAAAAAGTGAGGTACGCTCCCAAAAAGCCATTACTGCGTTGGCAAAACTGCCTCCGCATGGGGAGCCCATTGCTACCCCAGATTGTTGTAGGTAAATCTCTTTTTGAAACAAAAAATAATTGTTTTCTAGAACTATTTCTAAGAGATGAATTATTAGATCTATTTCGTTACCTGGACAATCCTTTAATAATAGAAAATCACATACCCAGTTCAATCCTGTATTTTGAGGAATAACTGTGTACAAATCTTTAATATCGGCTGTCAGGAAGATATAGTTGGCATTAAAGGGGATTTTGTTTTGATTGTCTAATACATGCCAGGAGTCTCTGCATATCTGACTTTCTGATTTAAAAATTATTTTTAACTTGTCATCCACCCATTTAGCACTAGGATAAGTAATGGAATTTCGTCCATCTATTATAGGTCTAAATGGTGGTATCTGGATGTTTTTGTGAAGCTTCGGCACTCCAAATAAAACTGGAGTAAGGGGTGCTGACATGGTTAAACAGTGATACAAGTCCATCGAAATGGTTCCTTCTATGAATAAATCACTTAGGTAATTTTTTATTCTTTGATATGCTTGACTAAATTCATTAAGGGATACTTTTTTGTAATCATCTGAACATAATAGAGCATTCATTCTTTCTGTGTAGTCAGTTTCGTACATTAAGACTGCCCCTCCGCCCTTGTCGGGCTTCATGACACGAATACCTTGTGTTTTCACAAAGGTTATCAAACCTAATTGTGCAGAAGACATTGGTTTGCTTTTTCTGCTTTCTTTATGTAAACTTCGCAGATGAATTTCTGTGATCTTCTCAAATGCCATCAAGTTATTGTCTAAGGGAGGGTTAAATACACTAGAAACACGTTCCTTTGAAGGAAAATTAACTTCCTGCTCACCAAAAAACAGCTTTAAATTTAGTTTACGTGTATACAATTTTAAATCACATAAAACTCTAACGATATCAAATTTGGAAGGTAAAACAGGAAAAACCTTTTGCTAAAAGTTCAACAAAGTCAGAACAAACTTGAAAAGACGTGAAGTTATATACTTTAAAGTCGTTTGTTTTACTGAAAACAACGCAAGGAAGTTCTATGCGCTGTATTTGTGTTACCTCTTGCGCTTGTTAAACGTGGATTTGTTGTGACCCTTCCGGTTTCAATTTTTCTTCTGGGAATTGAAATGACCATGTTGAAAACCCTGTTGGTTATTGTGTTTGTTGTTATCGTGGTTTCCCTGTTGGTTTCCGTGTTGATTATTCTTTGTTTTGTTGTTAATCCGCTCGCTGCGTCTTGGTGCTTGTGGGGTTTGGTCATTTGGGAACGTTAAACTGGTGTCAGTTGTTAAGAAAGTGTCCAATTCATCTACTACTGTATGATGCGTGTCATTTTGAAACCCGGCATTGGAAAAATTTATGACATGCGCGTTGTTACTTGTAGGCGGGTCCGGGTAGGCAGTTCCTTTATTGTAAGCAATTTTGTCTCTGTGAATTTTCCTCATTTTTGTTTCACCTATTTTATTTACAAGAGTACTTATACTAGAAAAAATTCTAGTATAATCATATTCGTATCTGGAAAACTCGGAATCTGCTTTAATGGTTGTGTCAATGGCTAAAAGTTTTTCTTTTAATATTGCCATCTGTTTGGTGTAGTCATCAATTAAGAGTTCTAAAAACTTGAATCCTTGTTGGTTAAAGAATTCCAGAAGACAAAGGTGAAACTCTGAGTGTTTTATTGTGCCTGATGGGTATTTCCATTGGCGTAAACCCTTAGGCACAATATTTAGATTTAAACACTCACGAAAATAAAGTGTCTCTATTTGTAATTTCTTGTACTTCAATAGATAGGCATCAAATTGCTTCAAGTTGTTAACTATGTTGGAAACAGGGTTATTGTGTTCTAAATCCAATTGAGTCATTGAGCCTGTTGTATTGGAAATGCGCAAATTAACATTAGATGCGTTAAAGAAATCTTCTAAAACAGGCAGATCTTTGTTAGAAATTGTGTTAGTTACTGTGTTATTGGTTTCAGTACCTTGTAAATCAACTTGGATGTTTGATCTCATACCTTGACCAGGTGGTATACTGCTGGTCAAAGTATTGTTGGAATCCCCAATATTTATCAAGCTGGTTGATGGATTCTTCGCCTGCTGGGTCACCGATGCTGGTAAATTTTGAAAAATTGTCCCAGTCTTAGGGCGAACAGCAGGAGTACTACCGGAACTACCGGCACCTTGAGAGTTCACTTTCGTTGCCAGATCTTCAACTCGCTGCATGAGCTGCTGAATTAAAGCTGTTAGATACCCAATAGCATCTCCTCCATCGTCGGCTCTCCGAGAAACGGGACTTGAATTGAATAGTTCCTGTGACTGCGATTGTGAAACACCGCTACTTACAGCCATAAATCCAAAAAACGAACAAACGAAATAACTCAGAAAAAATGAATCGCGGGAGACACAAATCACGCCAGTCCAGGTGGTAAAATAGAGAAATTACTTTACTGAAATGTAAAATGTTAGCGCTTTCATGCACTAAGTATATGCACTTCTTCAGACAAAATACATTATGCAAGTGGTTAACCTTTTATACAGACACATACCACAAGACCACTCCCGTTATTACTAAATTACTATTAATTAACCAATTACTTAGCTATAGCTTACTTTAAAAGTGTTGCTATCTCAAAATATGCTTCTCCTTAAAACAACCAGCTTAAAAAATGAATACATCAATGCAGTAGCCCTCAGTTGGCCTGATTATCAAAGTCTTGGGTCCTGCATCGGTTGCTGTCTCATCTTCCATGATGTCAGGTAGTCAGGGGTATAAAGCATGCAGCCGACGCCATTACATCAGTTTTTTTTGCCCCAGATGTCAGGTGCCCCCCAATGGGAAGCAAATATATATATATATATATATATATATATATATATATATACACACACACACACACACACACACACACACACACACACACACACACACACACACACAAGGTTATACCTCCATCAAAAAAGCAAATACACCAAAAAGCTTTTAAGCATAGTAAAGGTGAGAGAGGTATGGCCAAAAGAAGTCAGGGGGCTGGAGGGAGGGTAACCAGGACTGCAACAGTGAATACACCCGAACATCTACATTTATGGTAAGTGTACGCAACTGTACTATGCTCTTCGTGTTTCACTGCTGCAGTCATCACATTTGGGTAGATTCCCAAAGCTAAGGATGGGAGGAGGAATTTAGATAGCATTAGGACCAGTTATAAGGCCATGCAAGACTGCAGTGGCAAAGCCAGCTCTGGATTTAGAGAAAATTGGCAAATGGTAATGCTTGGTGAAAGTATGTACAGAACTCCAGGTGGCAGCTTCTAGGATGTCTCTGGTAGGAACACCTCTGAGAAAGGCTGCAGAGTTAGATGGAGCCCTGGTTGAATTGGGTCTAATTCCCCATGGGATAGGTTTTCCATGGTGCTTATAACAGAAATGAATGCAATGGCCTATCCACTTAGAAATGGTTCGTTTTGAAATAGCCTTCCCCTCTGCCCCTTCAGCAAATGCCACCAGCAGTTGTTCAGACTTCCTTTGAGGTTTAATCCTGTCCAAGTAAAATCTAAGTTGTCTGTGCACATCTAAGGAGTGCAGTATATGTTCCCCTTTGTTCTGTGGGTTAGAAAAGAAGGTTGGCAAATGAGTGGATTGATTAAGAGCCACAGTTGGATACTACCTTGGGCATGAAGGAGGGATTGGTCCTGAGGGACACGCTGTCTGCATGAAAGATGATGATAGGCTCCACTGCCATAAGGGCCTTTAATTCAGATACCTTTCTTGCTGAAGTGATAGCTAAAAGGAAAGCTGTTTTCCAAGAAAGGAATTTTAACTCTGCACTTGCAGATGGCTCAAAAAGGGGGAAGAATGAGTTTTTCCAATACAAAGTTAAGTTCCCAGGGAGGAGTTGGGGCTCTCCAGTGTGGTCTTAAGTTTTTGACCCCTCTGAGGAACTGCTAGAGCAGTGGATGAGAAAAGAGGGGTGGTTCTGTGTTGTAATGAGCTGAAATGGCTGAGGAGTGAATTTTGATGGAGGAAAAGGAAAGGCCCTTGTGAAGCATCTCAGATAGGTATTGAAGAACTGAGGTAAATTGGGTACTGCTGTGGTCATCCCTTGAGTTTGGTTCTAGACATAGAATCTTTTCCATTTTTCAGAATAAGATTTTTTAGTACTAGGCCTCCTTGCCTCCAAAATGACATCCAACACTTGTTTACTGAGGGATGGTAACGAGATTAGGTAATTAGCCAGGCTGCCAGGTTCAGGGTTTGAAGCTGGGGGTGCAGAATCTGGCTCTTGTGCTGTGACAGCAGGGTAGGGGTCTAAGGCAGGTGCCATGGGGCTAGCAGTGACAGACTGCGCAAGAGGGTGTACCAGTTTTGGCGTGGCCAGTCTGGTGCAATCAGTATCATCCTTGGTTTGTCCAGTTTGATCTTTAGTAGTACCTTGGAGAGGAGAGACAGGAGGAAAGGCGTAAACTGATAGATTTGTCCAGATGAAGGCCAGAGCATCCACTTTCCAAGCTTGTTTGTGGGGAGTCCTCGTGCAGAATATTTCTAATTGGTAGTTCTGGGGGGAGGCAAACAGGTCTATATCTGGGCTCCCACATTTGTATATCAACATGTTGAAAGTCTTTGGTTCCAGTTTCCACTCGTGTGGGTCCATGTGATTTCTGCTTAGTTCGTCTGCCATTGTATTTAGTTTTCCTGGCAGGAATTGAGCCTGTAGATGCACTTAGTAGATTAAGGCTGTGTTCCACAGAGCCATGGCTAGTCTGCAGAGGGGGTAAGAATGGGTACCCCCCCCTGCTTGTTTATGTACCACATGACAGTGGTGTTGTCCATCTTTACCATTAATTGTCCTGGAAGAATGTGGTCCTTGAAGGCTGTCAGAGCATTCTGTACAGCTAACATTTCTTTTTGATTGATATGCAGGTGCATTTGACTTGGGTTCCATTTGCCCTGAATGCACTTCCCTGCCAGGTGAGCCCCCCCATCCATAGTCTGATGAGACTGTTGTTAGGGTTTGGGCGGCAGGGGGTAGAGTGAATGGTAGACCCTTGTTTCGTTGGCAGGCCTCTGACCACCAAAGGAATTCTAACCGTAGGCAAGGTATAATAGGAATCATTACTTCTAGATCCTGAGAATGTTAACACCATTGGCTTTTTAGATACCATTGTAGTTTCCTCATAATGCAGTCTTGCATATGGAATTAGTAGAATGCAGGAGGCCATGAACCCCAAGGCTTGCAGTATTTGCCTTGCAGATAGGAGGGGTTTTGTGGCCACTAGTTTGAAGTAAGTTATCAAATGAATTTGTTTCTCTGGTGTGAGGAAAGCCACCTGGGAAGCTGTGTTCAAGCTTGCTCCCAGGAATATAATTTGTTGATAGAGTACCATATGTGATTTCTTTTCGTTTATGGTGTACCCCAGACAAGTTAGCACCTTTTGTACAAATGCCAGATGGTTCAAAAGTATGTCCTGGCTTTCTGCCTGAATTAGACAATCTTCCAGGTATGGGTATATTTGAATATTTCTTTGCCTGCAAAATGCAATGACTGGGGCTAGGCACTTTGTGAATACCCTGGGCGCAGTAGATAAGCCAAAGGGCAGTGCAGAGAACTGATAGTGCATGTAGCCTGCTTTGAAGCGTATCTTCTACAAGATTCCCTGATTGTGATGTGCAGGTAGGCTTCCTTTAAATCCAGTGTTGCCAACCAGGCATATTTGCCTAGCATAGGAAGCAACTGGTGAAGAGTTAATATCTTGAATTTTGGAATCACCAAAAAGGTGTTCAAGACAGAAAGGTACAGGATAGGATGCCATGAGTTGTCTTTTCTGGGTACCAGGAAAAGTCTTGAGTAGAAACCTTGTTCCTTTTCCTGTTCTGGTACAGTCTGAATAGCCTTTATCTTTAAAAGACAGAGTACTTGCTTTAGAGCCTTTGCCCACTGATTTGGGGGAGATCTGGCCAACTGTTTGGGGTTGATAATGTGTGGAAGTGAAATCTGTATCCTTGGGAAACTATATTTAAAACCCATTTGTCCTGGGTAATGAGTTCCCAGTTTTTTGCCTGTACAGCAATCTTTCCCCCTAAAGGAGCAGTCATTTGAGAAGTGCTTGGAAGTTTTAAAGTTAAGTCATTGAGACAGTTTACCATAGGGGGGAGTCTTACTACTCCCTGATTTGGAAGTGGGAGCCCCCCACTCTTAGTCCTGTGCGTAACCTGGGACTGAAGCCTGGGTGTTCTACTGGTTCTGGGTTTGGACTGAGAAGGTCTGGAAGAGACAAGAAAGGACCAATTCTTAGAGGGCCAATGCCTACTAAATCTTGGAGGCTGTACTTGCAGGAAATCTTTAACCGTTTGCATAGATTTAGCTTTTTCCTCCATCTTTTTAAGAACTACTTCTGCTTTGTTGCCAAACAGGCAGTCCTGATTTAAGGGAGCATCCAGCAATTTAGCTTTAACATGATCTGGCAATGATTGCTCCTTAAGCCAAGCAAGCCTTCCAAGTACAGACCCAGTGACAGCTGCCCTGCAAGATGCATCTAGTGAATCAAAACCACATTGCAAAGTATGTTTTCCAACCTGTTCAGCAGAATGCATTAAATCTTGTAAATCCTTATTTTCAGCACAGACAGGAATCATCATTTTCTGTTTAAGCAATCCAATAATATGCTGCTGCTATTTTAACATATGAAACTGGTAATTTAAGGCCCTAATGACCAAGGTTGCAGAAGTGTATACCTTCTTATCCCATCTATCCAGCGCCCTGGAGTCTCTATCAGAGGGGGTAAGATTTTTGGCAGTAGTAGCCTTAATACCCTTGGGTCCCTGTGAAATGGTCTCAGGATCGGCAGTACGATTTTTAAAAAGGAACTTGTGAGAGTCAGGAACCCTGTAATATCTATCAGGTTTTCTGTGAGCAGGAGGTAAAGAGTCAGGGGACAAGCTAGATTCCGAAAAGGCATCATCAACCATGTCTAGTACAGGAGGGATAGCTAAGGGCCTGTGCTGGGGCAGGAGTAAGAAATCCCTAAGCCTCTTTTTAAAATCAGAGTAATCCTGGCTTTCCCAATGAAAATGCTCCCCAAGAGTATGCAAGGTTTCACCAAAAGAGAAATCCTCTGGGGGGGAGGGGGTGAGCAGAGGGAATAGAGTCTTCTGCATCAGAATCCTCATAGGTAGATAAGGGTAAATCCTGGTCATCAGAGGAAACAGACATTTCAGAATCCTGGTCAGAAGTATCATAAGCAAATTCAGTCCTATGTCTCAGAGGGGGAAGGTTGGCTTCCCCTGATTAAAGTAATAAGGTCTTCAGCCATTCTTATCATTTGTTTTTTAGGCATAGAGGCCTGACCATGCGGTCTGGGCATCAGTTTTCTAGGCATGGTTCGTGATTTAGGCCTTGAAGAAGAAGATGGCGTTGGTTTAATATACAAATCAGTAGGCCTGAATAGACCCTCAGAAACTGTTGCCTGCACAGCAGCTCCGGACCCATCCAAGTAGAGACATTCGCAGGTTCCACAGTTGAAGCATCTCGCGGCATACCGGACTCCGAATGGGTCTCAGTAGAGGCCTGCGAATCTGAAGTAGTGGGTATCTGGGGCTGCAAAAGCACCTCACTGAGTGCTGGCGACTGGCTTAGGAGAAGCATCGTCGGCAGCTTTGGACCTAGGCGGCCTGTCTCTGTCTTTATCTTTGCGTTTTTTTCTGAATGTCGGTAGTCGGATGGCTAACTGAAGACAAATCTGGGTAAATGAACCAAGTACCAAAATATTTAGAAGCGTAAATATATGAACGATGAATAATTTGTTGCTTAAATAAGGCACAAAACTGATAGTGAGGTACGTCATGGTCAGGGCCTAGGCAAGGAATACAGTACGAATGAAAATCTTTATGAGGTATTTGCTTTCCGCAAGAAATACAATTATTGAATTTACTGACATCGGTTTTGAGCAAGAAAAAGTTTCCCCAACGGGGTACTTAGCTTTAGTTGAAGACTTCGGTTCTGAAACTCGAAAACGAAAATCTCAGGAGTCGGCTGACCGGCACTTGCGAACTGATTCTGCTTCGGGCACCGCACGACAAGAAAGACTGATGTAATGGTGTCGGCTGCTTGCTTTATACCCCTGACTACCTGACATCACGGAAGATGAGACAGCAACTGATGCAGGACCCAAGACTTTGATAATCAGGCTGGCTGAGGGCTACTGCAAGCAGATAACCCAAATCAAGTTAAGGGATATAATACAGTTCAGCTATGCAAGAATGAAAAAGTACATCAATTTTTCTTTTGTCATGCTCTTTTGACCAGATTTTTCTTTTTTATTTCTTTCTTTTTTTTGTTTTGCCTACATTTCTTAAAACTGATCAAACAGAAAGAAAAAAAAAGCAGGAGCACCTGTTTACATTAGTATCCCCATTACACTTCAAATAACTGAGAAAACCTTACTTTATAGCATGCAAAAAAAAACATGCACTATAAAACTATTACTTTTAAGAAAGAAATTGCTTTACTAACAGTTAACTTTCTCCCTCCTCTTCCCCTCTCCTAAGTATTTTTCTGAACATTAATTATACGAAGTAGGGCATATTCTTTAGAGTCTCCTACAAGTTTAACAAAGTGCATAAAAGTCCAATATTTCCAGATTTTCTTGTTCTGTCATGTTTCACAAATATAATTATTGCTTTGTATTCCCACATTTGAAATAATTACAGGTTACTGGTTTTATTCCTGTTCATCTCCATCTGCCAAATCAAGTCTCTACTTCATTTCCAACATACTCTCCATTCTTCTAGTCAACACTTGTGCTTTTTTTCTTCTCTCAAGCAGTTTTCATTGCAACACTGGAACATTCTCTGTGGTCTTTATTACCCGAAGAACAAGAAGCAGAATCTTCTTCTGCTTTACAGCTCACTTTTTGTTGGACAAACTTTTGTACTCATATTTCCTCCTTACCATGTAATGCATGAAAAAATGATTTTGTCCCTGCAGGATAGAATATTTTGAAGATAGCTGGATACAGCAGTTTGAATCTCACACCAACTTCTCAACATTCCCTGAACAGTGGAATAAATTTACTCTTCTGCCCGGTGTACAATGAGTAATCGTTCTCCACAAACATTCTGCTGTCCCCCCTTTTAGAGGTTTATCCTTCTGCCACAATAGTAATAAGAATGCTAAGGGATCGTTGTGTAGGAAGAGTAAATATAACCCCCCTTTGTTACCACCGGTAGCTATTTTTGAAAAACGTATGGAAATTAGGAATTTATACAGTAAACAAAGAAAACATAGATGTGACAATTTAACTACAGAAGAGGACCATGTGTTGAGGGAATTAATGAAAAATTACAATATTAGGGTGATGAAACCCGACAAAGGGGGTGGGGTCATTATAATGGACCAATATGACCACACTAATAGAATGTTGAAGTATTTGAACAATAGTGAATTCTTTATTCCAGCTTTTACAAATGAAATTAATATTTTTAATAGAAGGTTGGATTTTTTATTGGAAGACCTCTTTCTGGAATACAACTTCTCGGATGAAGAAATAACATTTTTGAAAGTGGAGCACCCAAAGGTTGCTTCGTTTTTTGGGATACCAAAAATCCATAAATCTGTTATTGATCCACCAATGAGGCCTATAGTGGCAGGGAGAGGAAGTAAAATGGAGCCTCTAGCCAAGATGGTAGATTTTCACCTGAAAAAAAATTTTCAGGGGAAGGACCATGTGTTGAAGGATTCCTGGCATTTATTGAGGAATTTAGCAGAGGTGGATTTTGAAGAAAGAGTAATTTTTTTAAGTACTGATGTGAAGGATTTGTATTTAAGTATCCCCCATGAGGAAGGTTTAGAAATGTTCCAAAAAGCCCTTAGAAAGGGTACTAGATTTTCTAGTGACTCAATGTTTGTGTTGTCAACCCTTATGGAATTGGTGTTTGGTAATAATTTTGTTTGGTTTCAAGGAGAGTACTTTAAACAGACTTGGGGAGTAGCAATGGGAGCAACTGCAGCCCCAGTTTTTGCTAATGTAGTTTTATGGTATTGGGAGACAAAATTTGTCTTGGAATCAAGTTTTAAAGATATGATCTGTAGATATTATAGATTTTTGGATGACATCCTGATATTGTGGATAGGGGGAGAAATCAGGCAGATGAGTTTCTTGAATATATTAAATGTACTACAAATTTTTTAACTTTTACAAGTACTAAAAGTAAGGAAATGGTCAATTATTTGGATGTGCATTTATATAAGGACTTGAGTAATACGTGTTATGAATCATCAATTTACAGGAAACCTACTTAAATAGTTTGTTACATTTTAATAGTGAACATCCTTTTTGGCAAAAAAGGAACCTTATCAAGGGGCAAATGATTAGGGTATCTAGATTAACTAGCGAACATAACACATTTGTGGAAGAAATTAACATTTTGAAAGAGATGTTATTGGCTAGGGGATACCCTAAGTTATTAATTGAAGGACAAGAAAGGTACGTGATGGAGAGAAGGATGGACTTGTACCTCCTTTGCTTAAGAACCCGAATGTGACAATAGATGGATCAGATGCACCTGTGAGTTCATTCAACTGCATCTTAACATTTGATGAACACTCCTCAGAAATTAGAATTTTAGAGAAGAACTGGAATGGAGTATTTGGGGCTTTTGGTCTAATTGATAAGTTAGGCCCTAGCCCTAGATAGTGTTTAGAAGGGGTAACAATATGAAAACCCATTTTAAAAGGACTCAAAATAAAGGGGACAGGATTATGATGGGGAAAATGAGCCCTTGTGGATGTTGTAGGGAATGTAGATTTATGTTTGAAACAAGGAACTTGACTATTGAAGGGTACGATAGGGTTATTCATATTAATGGCAATTATAATTGTAAGACCAAGGGAGTTGTTTATGTAGCCCTATGTCAATCTTGTAAAGCCTACTACATTGGTAAAATGGAAAATGAGTTGAGGAAGAGGGTCTACCAACACAACTATGCCATTAAAAAACAGGACAACACAAATGCATTATATGTTGTATGTAGGGATTTTAAGAAATTTAGGTTTTGTGTGTTGGAAAAGGTCAGAAAACAAGAGAGGGGTAGTAACTGGCCTATTTTTTTGGAATATAGGGAGACCTTTTGGCAGGTGTTACTGAATGCAACCAGGTTTAAATGATAGAATATCTATTAATAGTGTGCTCAATATGAGAGTAGAAAAAATATAAATACGATGAGTTTAATTTATAAAAAAGATTGGTAAGGGATAGATTATTTGTACAAGAAGTTTAATAACAGTATTGTAACTATTTAGGAGTATTATTAGTTAAAAATGGGGTTTAATAAACAAATTAATAGATACAGTAGCGGGACTTGCACGTTTTAGTATAGGTTATCCAGGTATAAAGTTCCAAGTGGAAGGTCTTATTATTAACAAATATGTGTATAAATGTTTTTATTAAGTGATATGTCAACGATTTTATTATTGTGTTGTGTTTTTTTAAAAAATGGTGACAGATCACATGACAAGTGTGTTAAAAGTATTTAAATGAGGGGCTGTGATGTTTTATGTTGTATCTGATGAAGTTCCGTTTTGAATGTAATGCATTAAAGGAACGAAAGTGCTCATACAGGCTTTCTTGTGAATGTTGGAACAAACATGTGTGGCTACCTTACTTTAGAAGTACTCCTGGTGCCTTATTTGTTTTTACTTCTGCCACAGTTTTGTCAGAATCAACCCCTTCTGCTGGTAGGATTGCATCTTTACTATTAAAGGTGTAGGCTGCTTTCTCATAACCAGGTTTGGAGCATATACACGATGTGCCCTTTCAATTAACAGCTCTTGCTGTGGAATACCAGTCCAGTTGTTTATTTGTGCTTTCATAAAAATAATAGTCTGTTCCTTTCAGCTTCTCGGGTAAAACAGAAAAATCTCAGGTTTTCCCTACATATTCTGTCCTCTAATTCTATTTTTTAAATCATCTTGTGTAGTCTCACATTCAGCCAGCCTTTTCTTCATTTTGACCTCTGATTTTTGCAGTTTTATCACCTAATCTGAATATCTGTTTAAAGCTTCTTCCATTTTTTTCCTGCCTTTTGTTATTTGAGTTGGTATACTCCGCCGATGTTTCTTTTATTTTAAATCGGGTCTGTGTGTAGTTGTCTTGTACTTTCCTCTAGGTTACTGGAGGTCATGTCTGAAGCTTGCACTGCTTTTTGCTGAACACCTGCAGTACTATTCCCAGTCAGTGTTTTTTCCTCACTTATTATAGCCGATTTTATTTCAGGTCCTCTGTATTTTTTTTCCTGGCATCCAGGCAGTACACTTACTAGCCAGTTACTGAAATTTACCCAGAAATATAAGTCCGCTGGCTTTCTCTGCCAAGTTTCTGATTTCACATTAGGGGAACTAGAATTAAGCTGTTACTCAGTGTGCAGCCATCTTGTAAGTCCAAGGGAGAATCCCTGTTGGCAGGGACAGAAGGCAGTCACCACAATTATCTTGGGGGATTCCTTCTAAATCTTCACCACAATTATCTTGGGGGATTCCTTCTAAATCTTCAGAAGTACCCTGGATATCAGTGGAAAGTATGGAAAAGCATACAGGAACATTTATGCCCAAGGAAAGAAAAAAATCATCTGTCTTGCAGGCATTTTTTCATGGAGTACTGGAACAGAATTTCACCAGTTGATTGCGCAGAAAGGAGGTAAAGAGGCCTACTTGAGAAACTCCCCATAGCTGGATCAAATCTTGAAAGACCCCCTGATCTAGTTTCCATTTGTGAGGGTCTTACCTTTGTTCTTCTCAGCTTGTCTGCTACACATTTTTGCTCTGACAGGATACAGGATGCCTGTAGAGTGAGATTGTGCTGTAAAGCTATATCCCAAGCTAACATGGCTTGTCTGCAAATGGAGTAAGGCAGGACCTGCCCCCCCAGCTTGTTGATGTACCATATGACTGTAGTATTGTCTATAACAACTTGAAGAGGTCCAGGGGACCAAAACTGATTCAGATAGTTGAGTGTCTTGATTAGAGCAAGTGTCTCATGTTTATAAGCGTGTGTCTGTCCTTTGTGTGCCAAACATCTTGCACTTTCATCCCTCTTGAAACTGCTTCCTAAGCAAAGTTTAAAGCACCTGTGGTGTCTGACTGCTTTTGAATGGGGGGGAGGGGAAAAGGGGAGACTTGGATTTAGGAATATTTGTTATTTCCAACCAAGTAATTTCTCTTCTGAAAAATCCCAGGACTAGGATTTGAACACAAAATGGGTGTTGGTGCTGGGCCCAAAAAGACTTTAAATACCATTATACCTTTTTCATGTGGTGTCTTGCCCAGCCGGACACTACCCGGTTAACAAATGGGAAATAAAATAAATAATACGTTATCTTGCCAGGGCATCATGAGAATCACAGATGCCATGAGACCCAAAATCCTGAGGTATTCCCTTATAGAGACTGAAGTCTGAGTGGAAAACCCAAGAAATAGTTCTATTTTTTTTCTTGTTGAAGAAAAGCTTTCTGAACTGAGGTGTCTAGCAGACATCTCATGAACACAGATCTGTGTGAGAGAATCAGAAAAGACCTTTGAATGTTCTCTTGGAATCCCAGCTTGTGTAAGAGATCTTTCACCCAAGTGGGAGATTCCTGACACCTTGAAAAAGACACTGCAAAAATAAGTATATCATCTATATATGGAAAAATGTGGATGCCTTGTAGCCCGTAATGATCTATAACTGGAGCTAGACTGACACTTTCTGAACACTCTTGGTGCAGTGAATAGTCCAAAGGATAAGGCAGAGAAATGATAATTTGATTCAGACGCAGAAAACCTTAAGAAAAACCTGAAGTCCGGATGAATAGGGATGTGATTATAATCATCTTTTATAGCTGCTATTACCAGAAAACTTAAATGAGGATGCAGAGGTTGTGAAGTGACAGCATTTTGAATGTGGGCACTATCACATATTAGTTTAGGAAAGAAAGATCCTGAACTGGTCTTCAGGCATTTTCTTTCTTTGGCACCAAAAACATTCATGAATAAAAACAAAGAGGAAGTAGCTCTACTGCTCCTTAAAATGACATATGTTGAAGAACAGGGGAAACAGAGGAGTCTGGTCTGGCAGATAAGGAATTATTTATTTTATTTTACATTTGTTAACTGGGTAGTGTCCGGCTGGGCAAGAAGCCCGTTTTCAGCGGAGACCAGGTGAGAAAAGCCCCATAACAACAGTACAAAAAAAAAAGATTACAAAAATTATCAAAGATTTACAAAGAATGTACAAAAAGTTTAACAGTTGCCAACAATTATAATTTACAAAAAGAGAATGTAAAACAGAAAACATTACATTTCCTAAGCTTTACTACACACAGTAATATGAAACTTATTATATATAAAACTAAAATAAACCACTGTGATATTTTCATTTGGTAGAAGACAGACAAGAAGTTAGTAGAAAAGAAAGACTTGATTGATGGCATGATAAACTAGCCAGGAGTATTACAGGAGCATAGCTATTGTTGAGTAAGATATTCCTTTAGGAGGAGTTTGAAGCTACGACTGTGTTGCTAGGATATTCTGGAGTGGTTCCACTGCTTGGCTACTTTAAAGGAGAACACAGAGTCACCAAATTCATTATGGATTTAGTTACCTTAAGTATAAGTTTATCAGATGATCTGGTGTTGGTATTTAGTTGCACTAAGTTGGAGAGTGCAGGGCAGTTTTCAGGTTTGTGGATACAGGCATGGGCAGTGGTGAGTTGACTGGCGATAACAGATTGGAAAATTCAAGCCAGTGTATTTTTTGAAGAGAGAGGCAATGATGGGCCCTGTTGGATATATTAGCAGCAGATTTTGCTATTTTATTACAGCAGGAACCAAGTACATGTAAATCAGACATGCGCAGGTTAGTGAAAATTTGAGAACAGTAGAGGAGAGTTGATAGGTGGGATCTGGCTGTGGCTAGGCTGGCATTTTAACTGAGGTAAGGTTTGACCCTATATAGTGCACCAAGTTTGATGTGAACTTTCTTAATTGTGAGTGATATGTGTTTATCGAATGTTAGGTTGTGTGACACCAAATAGTTTTGTTTAGTTAACTGGTTCTACTATAATGCCATTAGTGGAATAAATGGAGATGGGAGGTGGGTTTGCATTGGATTTCCTGTTGGAGAAGATCATTAATTTTGCTTTGTTTGAGTTTAAGATGAGTTGAAGTTCATTTAGGTAATTTTCAATATCTAGAAATAATTTTTGCAGTTTATCTTGGAGTTCTTGGGGGTGTGGGAGTAGAGCAAATAAGAGTAGCATTGTCAGCATATTTCGTGGCAGTGTTTAGACTATTTGTGAATATAATAAAAAGGAGAGGGCCAAGGATGGAACCCCAACAGAGACTGAGAGGAATGTGGAGTTTTTATCCCATTTAGTTGCCTGTTGTTGATTAGTAAGGTAGATAAAGAACCAGTTGACAGCTGTAGAGTTGAGGTTGACAGAGGCTAGAGTGTTGAGTAGTAGTTGGCCGGATACCGTATCAAAAGCTTCGGACTTATCAAGGAATATAGTAGAGACTAGTTGTCCACTGTTTTTGAGGAGGTTAATGTAGTTAGTGAAACTTACGAAGGCTGTGGAGGTACTGTGTTTTGGACGGAAGCCGAGCTGTGAACTAGATAAGAGGTTATTTGTAGTGAGGTGGTGTAGGAGCTGCTTATGGATACATTTCTTTAAGATTTTGGCTAGGGGTGAGAGAATGGCAATGGGCTGATAATTAGAGAGAGCTTTAAATGGGCCTCCCTTGTGGAGGGGGATGATACGGGATATTTTCCAGAGTATGGGGACATATTGTTCTGCGATGGATTGATTGATTAGGATAAAGATGGGATAGGTGATGGAGTTTGCAGCAGCTTTTAAGAAGTCACTAGGGAGTTGGTCAGCTGCTAGACAGGTATGTTTTAGTTTTGGTAGGAGATTTTGATATAAGAGGTTTGTATGGGTTTAAAAGAGAAGTAGTTGGGTTTAGAATTAATGGAGTAAGTGTAAGTGGTTGGCTGGACTTGTTTAAAAGTGAGGTGATAGTTGTGATGAAATGAGAATTAAATCGGGATGCTAAGCATTTTGTGCTATTTGTTGTAGATGGTGCAGGGGTAGAGTTTTTGCCAGGGTTGAGGAAGTAGTTAATTTTTTGCCAAAACATTTGTGGGTTATTTATGTGTTTTTGATGACAGGCTAGATAAATAAGATTTTTTGTCTGATAATATTTGCTTCTTAGATTTCTTAGCTGTTTGTAAGAGGTGAGGTTTTTTTGAGCTTTTGGAAGTTTGATGCGCAGCGCAGGCTCTGTCCCTTTGTTTAATGAGAGATTTAGCATCTTTGGTTATCCAAGGTAGTTTTTTTGGCTTTGTAGCCAAAAATTACCTCCCTGGAAACGATGAATTTCCTCCACCATCTGTAACCTTGATGAATGATCTTCAAAACCCATTTATCTGAAACTCTCTGTTGCCAAAGTGGAGATTCAGACTTTCTGGAGGGGAAAGGTGATTGCTAGGCTGGGTGTGGGACATGGTCCTTTATATAGACATTATGACTTGTTAGTCATTGCTTCTTAAAAGTCTGTTTGCCTGCATTTTCCTGAGACTGTTTATTTGGTTTCATGCCAAAATTGAAGGAAGTAGAGAATCCCTTGGAAAATTAGGAAAAGGAGGGCTAAAAATTCAGAGATTCCCTGAATCAGCTCAACCTTCTCGTCATACTTTTTGATAATCTTTGCAGCAGAGGATCAAAAACTAATCTTTTTCCAAAGGACAATTTAAAATCTCACTTTTCACATCTTCTGAGAGGTTCTGAGAATACAGCCTGGCAAACCTTCTGAACACAATACCAGTGGTCATAGCCCTGGAAGAAGTATTAATGGAGTCATGCACAAACTTTAAACAATGAATAGTGCTGTGAGATGAAAAACAATCATTTAAAGTAGATTTTTGCCCACAAGAAGAAAGTACAGACAAATTGTATATTCCTCACACTTTCACAATTAGTCAGATTAAACTAACACACAAGCCTGACAATTCAAAACATTGAAAATCAAAGTTTTCAGAAGCATGCACTTTTCCCCTATACTTGTCAATTACTTTCCAGTCTGAAAGAGTAGGATTGAAATTAACTAAATGTTTTGCAGCAGTAGGATTAACTATAACTGTTGGGTCAAGTTTGGGAAGAGAGTATACAAACTGTGGAACTTTATACAATCTGTCTGCTTTTTTTAGGGGCAGCAGGCTGACTATCAGGAAAACTGCAGGCAGTGACACACACACACATCATACAATGCTAACAGTACTGGGAGAATGGATGAAGGTTATGGAAATTCCATTTGTAACAGTTTAAAATATTTTCTCAGGGACTGAAAGTCCTCAGTATTCTCCCACTGAAAACACTGGCACATTCTGGAAATAGTATTAAAGAAAGATCCCCCCCCCCCCCCACACACACACACACAAACACACAGGGAGAATCAGATACCATGCTCTCTGCATTGGTATCAAAAATCTGAAGACAAAACCCATTATCTGTCCCATCAGCTTCCTGTCCAAATTCTGAATCTTGAAGCACTTCAGGAAGAGAGACATCTTGTTTTCTAAAAACAGACCTCATAACTAGGGCCAGTAGCATGAATTAGACCCTGAACCAGTTCCAGGGAAATTTGAGCAGCAGCAGATACCTGCTTAGTTTTCTGTCACTTTTTGACAGTAAAAATGGTTGTTAATGGCAGCAGCAGTTTCTCCAGGGATGGGTACAACATTCTAATTAATAAGGAGGACTTCCCTGCTCCATCTTCTAGGACTGATAAGAGTGGCTCTCCCTTGCCCACTGAGGGAACCCCAACAGCTGGAGAGGACATGGCTAACCCCTAGTTCACAGAGGCTGTAGGTGCAACAGCAGAGGGATTTGGGGTAAAAGGTGAGTGGCTTGAGGCATCAGCCTTGTCCATAGCAAAGTCACCCACCTGCGGCTGACAAAAATCGCTAGCCTACTATGCTGGCAAAGGCTGTTTAACTTTTTCTTTTTGTGGCTGGAATAAGACTCTACCATGGGACCAGTGGTTTGTTCCATGGTGAAGGCAAAATGGTGCCTCATTCCAGAGGAAAACAAGCAGCACAAGCTGGTACATTTTTATACTCGCAAAAATCACCTTTTCTCAATAAAAACACAATGAAAAGCACTTAAATGCACTTTGCCACCCCCCCCCCAAAAATTAAAAAGTTTCTCCAGAGAAAAAAACATGGTTTTCAACTACTTTTAGCAACTTTTAAAATGACAGGGAAAAAAGTGCGTTTCCATTAATTCCCAAGACAGATCATTAAAACATAAGCTTCTAGTAGAAAAATAACATTCTTAACCAGGAAAGTACAAACAACAAATATATTAATGTGGAAGGTTTTCCCCAAAGGGAACTTATCTGACCAGCCACAGAACAGCATACACTAATCATCAATCCTCAAAAGCTCACAGAGGAGCGCCCTCTTCAGGGGCAGGAAAGCTATAAAGGGCTTTGAGCTCAAACTTGCCTTATTAAACAGCTCAGCTTTAGCTAACTAACGCTTTGGCACTTGTAAGGTGTCTTGAATCTTTGGAAAATTAGTGTTATAGCCTTGACAGGATATAACACATATAGCTAAGTCTACTGCAGTAGAGATCAACATGATGAACATCAGGGAATATGATGGAACACATTTTTGATGTCTGTGTGTGGAGCAAAGTGTAAAGACAAAGGGATGGGGCTAGATATTCAAAGCTTGTCATTGGGTGTGCTGTACATGGATGGGGTATAGCCAAATGACTGAAGAACCATAGGTGTAAACAATTAAAAGTGACAACTTGATTACTAATATTTGTGGAGAAAGACCCCTCATAACCCAGAGAAGTGTAGGGCTTCAGTGGATGTGCTTGTTAAGACACTTAAATGTTCAAAGAAGACATAAGTATGGAATTTGTGCTTGCTGTCTTTTAATAACTTAAACTGATGTACTTATTCATCCAAGAACTCAAGAAACTACATCTTTGATGACGTTTTTACATACTCTGATTGCAATCCAGTATATCTGGTATCATAATCATGTTTTTATTTCTATGTTTGTAAAACTAAAAGACCAGTAAAAGTTTGTATTTCAGAAAATCTGATGGAGAACAGGATAAAATGGGTTGGAGTAAAATGGCAGTGAAGTTATGAAATTAGAAGTTATGTACTCACCATAACGTTCCATCTGAGTAGGTGTATTCATTTGTCTGCAACCTGTGGGTTATGGATCCGATATCGGATCCGAACCGGCATGGTTTACCAGCTATGGATCCAAGCTCTCAGTTCCTCCCCTCACCCATAATGCCCTGCTCTACCCTCATGACCTCAGATCGAGTTTGCCAACAGCAAGAACACCCTGAAAAGGGTAAAACACATGATATGCAGGAAACTGAAAGGCCAGGGGGATAGGAGGGCGGGATGGTTGCAGACAAATGAATACACCTACTCAGATGGAACGTTATGGTGAGTACATAACTTCTAAATCTGAAGTAGGAGATTCATTTGTCTGCAACCTGTGGGACAGAGTCCCCAGCTACCTGAATCTTGGGCGGCCATCATGGAAGGATATTCCGGAGCACCGCGGAGCCAAAGGATGCTCTACCCCTAGATGTAAGATCCAACTTGTAGTGGGAAATAAAAGTATGAGATGAAGCCCACGTGGCTGCTGCACAAATATCATCTAGAGGAATCCTAGCCTTAAAGGCTGCCGAGGTAGAGACTGACCGGGTTCAATGGGCATGTACACCCTTCGGTGCGGGCCTTCCCGAAGCTTGATAAGCCAATAAGATACATTGTGAAATCCAGCGAGATAATGAGACTTTAGAAATTGGTTTGCCCAAATTAAATTTAGCAAAGGAAATGAACAACTGGTCGGATTGCCTATGACCAGCCATCCTGTTTAGATAAAATCTAAGTTGCCTGTGAACATCTAAGGAGTGAAGCTTGTATTCACCTTTGTTTTCATATTTAGGAAAGAAAACAGGGAGGTTAATGGATTGATTAATGTTTGCTTCAAAAGCTACCTTAGGAAGAAAGGACGGGTTGGTCCTGAGGTAAACACGGTCCGGATGAAAGACCAAGTAAGGAGGTTTAGCTGATAATGCTTGAAGCTCTGAGACTCTCTTGGCCAAAGTAATGGCTACTAAGAAGGCGGTCTTGAAAGATAAGAATTTCAGATCTACCGTAGCCGCCGGTTCGAAGGGGGGGGCGGTCAAGGCCTGGAGAACTAAGGAAAGGTCCCAAGGAGGAACCGCTTGCTTTACAGGGGGCCTGAGAAGAAAAGTACCTTTAAGGAAAATCTTACATAATTTGGCAGACATCAGTGGATTGGAGTCATGACCAATGTGATAATGAGAAATTGCCGCAAGTTGTACTTTGACCGTGGAACTGCTGGCACCATCATTAAAAAGAGTGGTTAAAAAATCAAGCACCAAAGGGAGAGGAACTGTGAAGGGATTTAGGCCTTGCCGCTCCGCCCACAAAGAGAACCGTTTCCACTTGCTGCGGTAGACTTTCCTAGTGGATGGCTTATGAGCTGCCACCAGGATGGCCTTAACAGGGGACGAAATACCGGGAGTCCTGATCAAGAGTGGAACTGGAGCAGCCAAGCGGTCAGCTTCAGGTTGTCCAGGTTCGGAGGAGATAAGTGGGATGGATGAGATATCAGATCCGGAATGGGATCTAGAATCCAAGGAGGATTCACTGAGTGAGACCTTAGGAAGGGGAACCAGATCTGTCGAGCCCAAAATGGAGCAATGAGTATCATTCTGCACCCCAACCGAGAGGCTTTCTGAAGAACTTGGAGCATCAGAGGCAAGGGGGGATAAGCATAAAGAAGACCGGGTGGCCAAGCATGCACCAGAGCGTCTCTTGGGGAACCTCCGGGAGGAGGTATCAGAGAGAAAAAACTGTCGCACTTGGTGTTTGAGGGAGAGGCAAAAAGATCGCAACAAGGAGTTCCCCACCGTGCGAAGATGCGTTCCGCTACCTGAGTATTGAGAGACCACTCGTAAGGGGTGAGAATGGTGCGACTGAGTTTGTCCGCCAGGATGTTGGACCGACCCGGAATATGCGTTGCTATGAGAAAGCGGTTGGTGGAGATTGCCCATTCCCACACTCTCATGGCTTCTCGACAAAGAGGGTAAGACCTGGTTCCTCCTTGTTTGTTGATATACCAGACAACCGACATGTTGTCCGATTGAATCGCAATTGTTCCCAAGGGAAGAAAGGCCTGAAGTGCTAGCAACACTAAGAGCACTGCTCTCATCTCTAGAACGTTGATATGCAGTAAGGTCTCTGAATCGTTCCACGTGCCCTGGACCGTCCGGCCTGCAAAATGCCCCCCCCACCCGAGGCGGGAGGCGTCCGTGGTCACCGTGGCGAGAGGGGGAGAAGCACAAAATGGGCGGCCTCCGTGGAGATCTGGAGAGTGTAGCCACCACAGCAGGGACCGCTTGCAAGCCTTGCTGATCGCAATGGGATGATGCATAGGAAGAGCAAGATATGACCACTGAACTAGGAGTGTCCATTGAAGGATGCGCATATTGAACCTGGCGAGAGGAAGAAGCGCTATTGCTGCCGCCATGGACCCTAGGGCCCTCAGGACCAACTCCGCCGGAACTGAGCTTGAGTGGAGAATGGCCCGCACCTGGAATTGCAGATTTTGAACTCTGTCCGCAGTGAGGAAGGCTTTTAATCTCCTTGTGCCTAACCTGGCACCTATAAAATCTATGAACTGCGTGGGTGCTAGGTTGGGTTTTTTTGTGTTTATTGTGATGCCCAAACGGGGAGCAAGATGGAGAAAGGAGTCTCGCGCCAATAGTAGTAGATGCCTTGTTGGGGCGGTGAGAAGCCAGTCGTCCAGGTAGGGAAAGACCTGTACCCCCTGAAGCCTCAGGTGGGCCGCTACCACTGCTAATACTTTGGTGAACACCCTGGGGGCTGTGGTGAGACCAAAGGGAAGGACCCGGAATTGGTAGTGACTGGCTCCCAGCCGGAAGCAGAGAAACCTCCTGGAGCGCCTGTCCATTAGTATGTGGTAGTACGCATCCTTGAGGTCTATGGAGCACATCCAGTGATTTTCTCCCAGAAGGGGGAGAATAGACTGCAACGTGACCATTCGGAACTTCTCCTTGGGGACTGCCAGGTTCAAGAGTGAAAGGTCTAAAATTGGTCTTAGATCCCCCGTCTTTTTTGGCACTAAAAAGAACCTGGAGTAGAACCCTGATCCGATCTGGTCTGGGGGGACGGGCTGGAAGGCTCTTTTCTTTAGCAGATGGCCAATTTCTGCCAAAGCGGCCTCCCACTGACTGGGTGGAACGTCGGGGAGGGACTTCAATTTTGGCAAGTGAAGAAAGGGTATACGGTATCCTCTGGATATGATCTGGAGGACCCAGTGGTCTGATGTTATGGACTCCCATGCCGCTAGGTGCTCCGAAAAACGTCCCCCGACTGCCTCCAGAGTGGAGCAGCCGGGCAACCCCTCAGGGCTGCTGCGGGCCGTTCAGAGAAGGGTTCTCTGGACCCGAAGTTCCTGGGAGCCCCTCTGCCCCTAGGGCGGCGTCCTCCCTGTCCTCCTCTGCCACGGAAGGACTGGTTGTCCGGAGCAGGCTGAGATTGCTGCGACTTCCGGAACCACATCTTCTTCTGTCCCTTTTGGTTCCTAGAATAGGGCCTCTGGGGTGCAGAGAAGCGGATTCCGACGGCAGACAGCGTCTTCCCGTCCTTCTCGCTCTGGGTAAAAGTGTCGCGAACAGTTTTGCCAAAGAGGGCAGAACCATCGAAGGGGGCATTCGCGAATGACGCCTTGAAGGGCTCTGAGAAATCGCAATGACGGAGCCAGGCCTGACATCTAGTAACTAGGCCTGCCCCTGCGGCTCTAGCGGCACCTTCCGTAGCATGGGACAGTAGCCGCATAGAGGTATTGGTGACGGACCTAAGAGTGGCCATGCGGGTGGAGTGCAGCACTTTGTCCTCCTCCGACATGGACTCTGGGGGGGATGCAGCATATTCTTTAATAAGATCGCGCTGCATCCTAATCAAGTGTGCCAGGTAGTTCAGCGCTCTCACAGAGAAGGTCGCTGAACTAAACATCCGCTTCCCCAAGCGGTCCATCATCCAAGACTCCTTGCTCGGGGGATGGACTGAGGGACTCTCCTGAGCAAGTTCCCTCTTGGTGGCCGCTGCCGTCAACATGGCATCTACCGGAGGCCCCTTACTCCAATGGGCACGGTCAGCCGGGGGACTGAGAATACGGTCAGGCCTTTTTGGGATTGGCTCCACGGTGTCCGGTTCCTTCCACGCCCTGGTGGTAATGAGGTCCACCAGGGGGTCGGCAGGAGAGGACACCCAAGAGGTAGACGGGCCTGCTTCAAATGCCTCCAAGAACACGGACTCTTCCGAGGAAGACTTGGGGGCAGACCACCCCCCCTTATGCGGAGCATTTCCATGATGTCTCCAAATGAGACATCCTCGGGGGGTGACCGTGGGGAGCCTTCCCCTTCCTCCAAATCCGTGTCTTCTGTGAGAGACTCGGGGGAGTCAATGTGCCTCCTTTTGCACGTATGTTTGCGGTGAACATCCTCCGGGGGGCTGTCAGAGGACTCCTCGCAAACAGTAACCTGTTCCAGGGGAACAGCTTGGGGCACAGGAGCAGGCTGTCCCAAGGGCCAGATGGTGGAAGCCTGACCCAGTGCAGAGGGAGCGCGGGACGGAGCCGAAGCAAGTGCCGGGGGTCCGGAGACCCTCAACAGGGCCCTCTCCACTACATCAAAGGCCGAAGGGGAGCCGACCTCGACCAAAGGATCCGACAATCGGCTCCCCTCGGATCCGAGGAGTGGATCGAGCCGGCGCCGGCTCGGATCCGGGACAGTGCGCTCCGACACAGACGGCGCCGAAGGAGCACTGATCCCCGGATCCGGCTCGGATCCAGGCTCCGAGAGGTCGGATCCGGCACTCGAGGGCAGGGTCGGATCCGGTACCAAGTACTATCGGCGCCGACCCACCCCCGCCTCCGGAGCTGCTCGGCTCCAACTGCTCCGAACCCGGGTAGCGGGTCGGAGAAGGAGCAATTGGCTTGAAAAAAGGGGTCGAGCTCCCCCCCAGAGGGGGGGGGAGGCAAGAGCACTCCCATCTGCATCTGGGCCTGGATGAACCTTCTCATCATCCGGTCCAGATCAGCGTCTGACAGGCTATAAGTTGATCTCGACGAGGCTACCAAGGTAGGCCTTGAGTGCCTCCTCGATAGCCTCGACGGAGATCGGGTCTCCTCCTCCTCAGGTCCCGGTGAAAAACACACTGGAGACCGGAGCCGAGGAGGGGGAGAGCCAGCAGACAAGGAGGCCGGAGGAGAAGCCCACTTGGCTGGCGGGGCCGAAACAGAGGTCTCGGCCCGCTTATGGTGCTTCTCCCTCCGTCCTTCTTCTAGCTTCCCTCTCCTCCGAACCACTACAGGGAGGTTGAGTCCCAGGAGGAGGAGGGGAGCCGGAGAGGAGACAACCGTAGAAACGGTTACCCCCGAAGGAGCGGAGGCCGGAGCCGAGTCCGGTGGCAAAGACCCGCCAAGACAAGCTTGGACCTCCGCTCCTTCAATGCCCTGGGGTTGAACCCTGCACAAATGGAACATCCAGAAGTGAGGTGTTCAACCCCAAGGCATCTAACACACCGAGTGTGGCCATCAGCCGGGGAAAGCTTATGGCCACACTCGGAGCACTTGGAGAACACAGCTTTGGGTTGTTCAGACATCCCAAAAGCAAAAAAGTTACTTAAACTAGAGTTAAAGTAAAGTAACAAAACCACTCAACAGGCCCAAACACACAATACGCTACCAGCGAGGGGAGGGATAAGTAAAATTAAATTTTAAAACACTGAAAGTATAATTAAAAGATAGGGAAACCTACACTTCCACACAACTTTCACACAAAACTTCAAAAATTAGCACTTTAAGACTAAAAAAACTACACTTAGCTGAAGAGCTTATGGAACACAATCTGGTCACCAGCGCGGCAAATGAGATCTGAGGTCATGAGGGTAGAGCAGGGCATTATGGGTGAGGGGAGGAGCTGAGAGCTTGGATCCATAGCTGGTAAACCATGCCAGTTCGGATCCGATATCGGATCCATAACCCACAGGTTGCAGACAAATGAATCTCCTACTTCAGATCAAGAATTATGTTTCAAGCTTTAGAAGTGTGGCATAAGAGTTAATGTGATGGGAATTATAATTCATAAACAGCAGCACTAAATATTGAGTTGCCCATAGTATCACATGGCCTGTAGCTGCTCAGATATGTGTCATTAATCTGAGAAACGTCCAGGTTGTGCCTGCAAATTGACTACTGTCATCAGTCTACTACCCAAACAAACTAAGCTAAATAAATAAATGAAATAATAAAAAGACTGTCATGCAAATCAGTGGGGCTGTGTTATTGGGAGTAGTACTACTAGACAGATGCATTGAAGGCTGGGGGTGGCGCTGTCAAAGTGCATGTGATCAGACTGTCCGCCATCATAAGAAAGGTAGACAAGTATGCAGAGTATGGCTAAGGCTCTGCATGCTCACACAACCAATGCAGCGCCACATGGCTACCAAAAATATTAATATATAGCTCAAGGAGTGCCAGCAAAGCAAAGTCAACCCAGTTCATCATATAAATGGTAAAGGTGAAGACAGCAAATTTAGAAAAGTGGAACAGGAGGCAGAGGAAAACACATTAGGGTAACATAATAAGGAATGATAAGAGTAGGAGGGAATGGCACTTTGTGGTAGGAAATGCTCATATTTTTATAAAATAATATGAAGGGTAGATGGAGAAGGTAGTGTGTAATGGTTGTGGGAGGGTTAAGGAGATTAGATAAGGTTTTATGGCACAGACAAACCAAACATAAAATGCAGACGAAGGTAGACAGGAGTGATACTAACCCAACAGTGGAGACACAATAGATGAATACTTGCTGATGGGGAAGAGCAGGCAATAAACAAAGACTGGGAAATGCCACATTAGACAGGGGAATATCTGGATAGGGAATATTGCAGGGTACATAAAATGCAGACAGAGACAGACAGGGGAAGGACTGACACAAAAGGTGGTGACAACAGTGGAAGGACACAGACAGTGGATGAACACCTGGTGACTGGGGTGGGGGAGGACCAGACAACAAATAAGCTGTGGGGAATACAACAAATGACAGGGGAACACCTAGACTGGGGACAGGGTAGCGTACATGGTGGATGTCAGACCAGCCCACACAGACATCACTTCCATGGCTGATTTGTATAGGCTGCACCTCTGGTGGCCAGAATGTCAGGGCCTTGCAGTCACACAAATCAAACAGCTGTACCTTGAAGCACTCCATGGTGGTAAGACCATTCAGCTGTCAGCATGCCTCAGGAGGCAGTAGTCTCAGCAAATGCCACTAGCAGACAACAGTCCACCACCAAAAGAGAAACTTCTACCCCCTTGGCAAGTGCACATGAAAGCCAACAATAAGCCTTCCAGATCTCTTTCAGCAGGGTCACCAATGTCATGCTGCTGAAAGACAGGCCTGGTGACCACTGGCAACACAACCAGCATCAGAACCAGCATGGGCTAAGGTGGTAGTCACCAGTCCTCTGTGATGGCCACACATTCACAAGGAAAAAAAGAAAGAAAAAAAACAGATCACATTAATACACACGTTACACACAGCATTGCAAATGCACAGTGCAGTAATGCATGGCAGGCATATGCACCCTGATGCCAGGAGAGTCACTCTTGCCTCTTGCGACATCCCTCCATATTGGTTTTCTGCTCTTCATTTGCTGTAAAATAAGGCAGGAAGACCTCAGTACATAGGTGGACCTGATTCTCTATACACAAGGGAGAGTTTGCCTCTCACTGCCTTTGGATTGGAGTTGTTATAGCTGTGACAAGTGTTTGGACAGGTACATACCAAGTGCAGTGCAGAGTACAGTGAAACCATTATGTCCCTGGATTTGGATGCCATACCACTAAATATATGCTGCGAGATGAAAAAGTACTTCCTTGCAATACTACATATGTGCTGATTAAAGCACAGTTCATTGGTGACATAGGTTCCCTGAACACTAACTACTGTATCAATTTTGTGGTGGGTCCCTTCAATGTAATAATTACAAGGGGAGATATGCTCGCTGAAGATATACATTTATTGGCATTGTATTTGTTTGGGACAGGTCCTTTTGTAGCATCCTGATATCCCCTGAGGGGTTTCCGATAGCACCAGGTTTGGCGTCATCTGCAAAGCTGGTCAGCTCATGACATTAGCTTTGACCTCCAAGAAGTACAGGCCCAAGGAATGAACCGTGGGGCATTCTCTAGTGACAGATCTTTTGGAGGAAGTAGAGATGCCCACAATTACTTTGAGTTCTATTAACGAACCAGTTTGCTATCCAATGAGTTACACAATGGTTAATACTTAGCTGGGAGAGTTTTATCTCTGATACTTGAATGTGGGATGGTTTGAATACCTTTGTGAGGTCCAGATATGCAGATTACACTGATTTCCCCTTATCTACTATCACAGGGACTTTTTCTTTTTTGCAATAAAACCTTTTTTATTTTGAACACCATGTGAACAATGCACAAACTCTTAGCAATAAAAAGATGAGAAAAATAAAAAATCCAAACAGTTTATACAATGAAAAATCCTAATGCATATAATACCTAGTCTAATATACAAGGGAGTAAAACAAGAATATTATATATATATATATATATATATATATATATATATATATATATATATATATATGTGTGTGTGTGTGTGTGTGTGTGTAAATACATTATATATATATATATATATATATATATATATATATATATATATATATATATATATATATGCATATATATGCAGCGGTAGCGTTGTTGCCTCACAGCAAGAGTTTCTCCCATGTGATTCTCAGCTAGTGTGCAGGGAGTGCCTTCTGTGTAGAATCTGCATGTCCTCCCCGCGGGTCGAGTGGCGTTCCAAAAGACATGTGTGAATGGGCGTGCCTTTGTTGAAAGTTGAGCGTCGAGCTGGCAACTCGGCACCATGAAATTCTATTGCCAATCATTAGCGGACCCGAGTTCCGCTGTGGCGACCCCTAACCGGGAAAAGCCGAAAGACAACAACAACATATATATCTACTCCCAAATAATTGAAAGCCAACTTACTCAAAGATGACTTCACCGAGACGAGAACACCGAACTGTTATTTTACTGAATGATCATACTATTGAAGTTTTTAACAGGCTAAGTATGCACTAAGCCAGCATAAAATGAGGAAACACATAGCAATATATCAAGCCCACCACCCAATGTGGAGGGCTGCACCCCCCTTATCTAAATATACCAACTTCAGGATCGAAAAGGTTAAATTTCCCCATGTTGGCCAAGTGCATACTGTTACAAACTTTGGTAGTGTGATCATTCAGTAAAGTAACAGTTCGGTGTTCTCGTCTCAGTGAAGTTGGCTTTGAGTAAATCGGCTTTCAATTACTAGAAGTAGACCCATATGTATGTATGTGTGTATATATATATATATATATATATATATATATATATATATATATATATATATATATATATACATGTATTCAGATTATAAGAACCATTATATGGAAATAGTCCACAAGCTGTATCTACTCACTGGATTTACCTTATAAAGGTGATAAAATTAACAAGTTTAATTTCTCAAATGCAAATACAGTGAGCAGTCATCATGTCTGAGAATTTAAGTATCTATGCCATGGGCTCCATTTTCTAAGAGACTTCCCTCTTTGCTTCCTAGGCATACACCTCTCTTCCTCTTTCATAAGCACCATGAATAATTGTTTAACATTTTCTAAATCTGGGGGAGCGAATAGATTTCCATCTCTTAGTTATTGCTTTCTTAGCACATAGAACAATCACATAAAATAACTGGTTGACTACTGATTGTGGGATTTCCTGGGTCTCACCCATCCCCTAAAAAAGAAGTTATGTACTTACCATAACATTCCATCTGTGTTGTCGATCTTCATTTATCCTTGACGTATGGGACTTGGTTCCAACTCTCGGAACAGGCTTGGCCGTTATAACAGCTTGTGATAACCAAAAACTCTCAAGCTAAGTCCCTACCCAGAATGTCCTTCTCTAGATTACCTCAGATCAAGTTTGCAGCTACAAAGGAAGACAAGAAAAAATAATCCTATAATAATTAGGGAGACTATGCCCAAGATCATACATGAAATAATAGATAACCAGGACTAGAGTCCATTCCTCCAAGGAGTATGCAGGAGGGGGAAGGAGGGCAGGATGTCAAGGATAAATGAAGATCAAGAACGCAGAGGGAACATTATGATAAGTACATAACTTCTTTATCTGATGTTGTCAATCTTCATTTATCCTTGATGTAAGGGACAGAGCCCCAGCTACCTTGTATCTTAGGAGGCCTTATGGAAGGATATTCCTGAGCACCATAGAACCAAAGGATGCTCTTCCCCTGGAGACCAGATCCACTTTGTAATGAGTGATAAAGGTATGTGAAGTGGCCCAGGTTGCTGCTGCACATATTTCATCCATGGAAGCCTTGGAATGGAAAACAGCAAATGTGGCTATTGCCCTTGTAGTATGCGCTCTCATTGGGGCTGGTAATTGAAGGTTTTTCTTATTGTAGATAAAGTTTATGCATTCCCTTAATCACTTACATAAAATGCCTTTTGAAACTGGTTTACCCATGGATGGACCTGAAAAGGAGATAATAACTGGTCTGACTTCCTAAGTCCTTAGTTCTACTGAGATAAAAACACATTATTCTGTATTATAGAGCTAAATTGTCTGCTTGATATCTGTGTCTTACTGCTCTGCAAATCTATAGAAAACAGTATATATATATTTTTATAATTTGCACATTCCTTACATCTGTGTTGAAACTGTCCCCACCCCTCATTTCCTGCCTTGTCTTTCAGCTGATATAATTTAGCTAGTGCTGTGTCTCCTTTTAATTAACAACCTGTATTCAAACTGGAACCTTAGTTTGAGAGACAGCCTTACAGAACTATCTTCAAGTTTATAGAGCTGAGTATATTTTCTGTGTTATTCTGTATTATAGAGCTAAATTGTCTGCTTGATATCTGTGTCTTACTGCTCTGCAAATCTATAGAAAACAGTATATATATTTTTTATAATTTGCACATTCCTTACATCTGTGTTGAAACTGTCCCCACCCCCATTTCCTGCCTTGTCTTTCAGCTGATATAATTTAGCTAGTGCTGTGTCTCCTTTAATTAACAACCTGTATTCAAACTGGAACCTTAGTTTGAGAGACAGCCTTACAGAACTATCTTCAAGTTTATAGAGCTGAGTATATTTTCTGTGTTATTCTGTATTATAGAGCTAAATTGTCTGCTTGATATCTGTGTCTTACTGCTCTGCAAATCTATAGAAAACAGTATATATATATTTTTATAATTTGCACATTCCTTACATCTGTGTTGAAACTGTCTCCCACCCCCCTCATTTCCTGCCTTGTCTTTCAGCTGATATAATTTAGCTAGTGCTGTGTCTCCTTTTAATTAACAACCTGTATTCAAACTGGAACCTTAGTTTGAGAGACAGCCTTACAGAACTATCTTCAAGTTTATAGAGCTGAGTATATTTTCTGTGTTATTCTGTATTGTAGAGCTAAATTGTCTGCTTGATATCTGTGTCTTACTGCTCTGCAAATCTATAGAAAACAGTATATATATATATTTTATAATTTGCACATTCCTTACATCTGTGTTGAAACTGTTTCCCCACCCCCCCCTCCCTATTCTTGGTTGTAGATTAAATTTGGTGGCTTTTGCAGTGCCCGCCCCACTGTAGATTTGATCTAAGACACTCCCCCAGGACATCTCTTTACCGCATTCTACCTAATAAACCCTTTCTGCACTTGCTTTTAGTCCTTTTTAATTTAATTACATTTTTTCAAACTGTGTGTGGACTAATATTGCTACATATTCAAGTGTGCCAGCTTGCACTGCATGAGAATTGTATTTACTACTGCTTTTGCTACTTTTCTAAAAAAAAAAAAAAAAAAAAAAAATTTGCGTCATCTTAAACGTTCTCAATTGTATTTATTACTGCTTGGTGTAACTCATTCTAAGCCTTTTAGTTTAAACACTTGGGCTTCAGACCAGTTGTTTTACATTGAGAGGGTTTGTGGTCTGCACTGTAGTGGCAGAGAACAGGTAGCTTACATCCTTCTAAGTTGGGAACTGCTGATTGAGGGCTCAGTGTCTGTTATTCTAAATGTATATTAATTCTGGTTTAAGCACTTGGGCTTTCAGGCCAGTTATTTTACATTAAGAGGGTTTCGTGGTCTGCACTCTTGTGGGAGGAGAGGCTGGACTCTGCCCTTCTGAGCTGGGAATTTCTGGTTGAAGGCTTATAGTGCATGCATATCTGAATTTCTTCTTACTGAAATTGGTACACCTTATTTGCTGTACCATAGACTAGATCCAGGCCTGCTGAATCTAGCTTTGTTTGTATAACTTGAGCACAAATCCAAGCATTATTTAAAGTATTCAGTTGTATTTATTACTGCTTGGTAGTAACTTGGTTAAAGTGTAGCTATCATTCTAAGTCTTTTGGATTAAGCACTTGGGCTTCAGACCAGTTGTTCTACATTAGGAAGGTTTGTGGTCTGCACTGTGGTGGCAGGACAGGTAGCTTTCATCCTTCTAAGTTGGGAACTGCTGACTGAGAGCTCAGTGTCTGTTATTCTTAAAGTGTATTAGCTCTGGTTTAAGCACTTGGGCTTCAGGCCAGTTATTTTACATTAAGAAGGTTCGTGGTCTGCACTCTTGTGGGAGGAGAGGCTGGACTCTGCCCTTCTGAGCTGGGAATTTCTGGTTAAAGGTTTATAGTGCCTGAATATTTGAACTGTATCTTACTGAAATTGGTACACCTTGTTTGCTGTAGCATAGACTAGATCCAGGCCTGCTGAATCTAGCTTTGTTTGTATGCTTGTTATTTCCCTGGAACGCTAATTCCACCAAAAACGCGGCTTCTCAGCACTTCTGTGGATCCCTAGTGATATCTGCATTGCTTACTGTACTTATTTCCTTGCTTCGCTTGAAAGAAAGTTACTGTTTTTGCATTTAAGTTACCTGTAACACATTGCACTTGTTACCTGGCACTTGCTCACTAAAGCAATTATAAGTCAGCACTAAAAATTAAAAGCACTACACCCTCGCTCCCCATTGGCCCTTGTTTTCAATTATAAAAGAATTCCCAATATTATTCTAGCATGTCCAAAGGTCAGTTGTCAATCTCCTCTCCGGTCCAGCTGGTGAATATGGGAATCTTGAGGCAATGTTACAACTGCCTCATGTACACAGACAACCCTCTCCTCCTCCCAACAAATTCCAACACATGTGAGAGATGCAACCATATAGCCAAACTGGAGGCTAAGCTCTCTCAACTCATTACTGGCATAACCAGTCAGGAGGAGAAGGAAACCACACTCTCTACAATTCCAGTCTCACAAAGACCTACCACGACAGCAAACCAAACACATAATCACACAAAAACATACTCGGAGGCTCTAAATAAAGATCTGCCTAAGCAGCAGAGACCTCCAAAGCAGACACCCAAGCAACCGCTACCCCAAAACAAAACACGTGCAACACATATCTCACAAAGCCAGTGTGCCGAACAGTCACAGCCCTTAAGGCTAAACAACACACCTGATACACTTGTAATAGGAGACTCTATCATCAGGCACACTGACGTCCCGCTCACCAGGCTGAACAAGAAGAAGGTCACGGTGAGCAGCCTGTCTGGCGCTAGGATCCGCCACATAACACAAGCACTCAGGTCACTTCAAGGCAAGTACAAATATGACTCAGTCATTGTCCATGCTGGTGTGAATGACCTGAGACGTACCTCCCTGGACTACATGAAAAGAGACATAGAGGAGCTCTCTGAGCATGTAGCCCAGGCTGGTATGACCCTGACCTTGAGTAGCATCTTACCCTCACCAAGAATGATGCCACAATATGAAGACAAGATGATCAATTTCAACAATTGGCTTAAGTATTGGTGTCATTCAAAGGGGATCAATGCCTGTCAGCTTGGGATGATATGCATGACAAGCCACGATGCTTTGCTAGGGACGGCTTGCACCTGTCACCCTGGGCTTTCGGATATTGGCAAAGGCTCTTGCTACCCCATAGTGCCTTTTTTAGGCAAGGCTCAAAAGACAAACCCACCTCCATAGGTATCACAAGGGATAAGAAACTAAGAGTAATGCTACTCAACGCTAGAAGTCTAAACCTCAAGATGCACGCACTCAAAACTCTCCTTAGCATGGAGAACATCGATATCTGTGCAGTAACAGAAACCTGGTTCAGGACTCCCGAGAGCACCCCAGCACTACCAGGTTATACCTCATACCATGCTTTTCGCCCCAAAACTTGGACCGAACCACAAAAGGAGGAGGAGTATCGATATTCATCAAAGATACCCACACCTCCAGGTTGGTGGCAAAGCACGAAGCATCAGAGACTATCCATGTGCAACTAACAGTGGGTAAAACTGCCTTCCAGTTTATAGCCTGCTACAGACCACCCTCCCAAACCCAGGAACCCCACTCGGCCTTCCTGAGAACACTGGAAAATATGAAGGTCTCTCCGAACACCATTATATTGGGCGACTTCAACTACCCAAACATAGATTGGGAGCATTACTCTAGCTCCAACACCCTTGCCCAAAGGTTCCTAGAATTCATAAACTCAAATGCTATGGAACTTGTTACCACTCCCACAAGAGGGGAAAACATACTGGACCTGATCATCACCAACATGGGGACTCTGTGCTCCAGACCAGAAGTGTATCCCTCACTGGTAAGATCAGACCATAAACTGATCTCACTGGATATTCACATCCCGACCCCACCCCCTGCCCAGAAAAACACAGTGAAAAACTTCTCTAAAGCAAATTTCACACTCCTCAAAACCGAGGTGGAATCCTTCAAAGCCCCCGGGCCTGTGGAAAATACGGCCCAGACAGCAGAATCTTTTATAAATGCATTCTATGAACACCTTCAGGAATGCATGGATCATGCAATCCCAAATAAAACCAAGACTCAATCCTCCAAAGGCAGACGACCTGTCTGGTGGACCCCAGCCATAAACAAACTATACAATAGAAGGAGGAAGCTACTACATGATAGAGCAAAATCCCAAAAGGGAAGGCATCTCTGAACAGTATTAGCAAAAAACTAAGGGCACTCATAAAATCGTCAAAGGCCAGCTTCGAGAGAAAGATTGCACAGGACACTAAGGATAATCACAAGGCTTTCTTTAGTTATGTTAGGAACCTGGGTGGGAATTCCCAGATATGCTCAGAATTAGTCCAAAATGACAAAAATACACTGATCCCACAGACATTGCCAACATCCTAGCTGACAGGTTCAGCGCAAACTCCCCTCCCCACCAAAAGGGCAAATATCTATCCCAGCAGAGTGCTGCCCCCCTGACATCTCAGATGCTCAGGTGGGAGCCGCCCTCTCCAAAGCAAAAAACACAGCATCAATGGGACCAGACAGTGTCCCAGGCTGCGTCCTACATGAACTCCAAGAAGAGCTAAACCCAAACATAAAACTACTGTTCAATCTCAGCCTTACTACAGGATATGTACCCAAAGAGTGGCGTACAGCAACAGTGGTCCCTCTCCGCAAAGGTGGTGCCTCAACGGACCCTGGAAACTATCACCCCATAAACCTGACTAGCTTGGTCTGCAAAGCTATGGAAAGGATCATCATGACTCAACGGACCCTGGAAACTATCGCCCCATAAACCTGACTAGCTTGGTCTGCAAAGCTATGGAAAGGATCATCATGGACCTCATAAATAAAGATATTGGGGACCTACAGACACTGGATCCTACCCAGTTTGGCTTTGTTAAGGGCAGATCCTGCCTCTTAAACCTGGTTGACTTCTTTGAAACAGTCACCAAGGCCATTGACGAAGGGAAGGTGGTCCACACAGCCTATCTGGACCTCGCAAAAGCCTTCGATACAATACCCCACTCGGGCATTATAGATAAGCTCACCAGCTTAAATATAAACCCCTATGTCACTAGATGGGTTGCAAACTGGCTCAAGGACAGAACCCACATGGTTAGAATTGCTGGAGCCATGTCAGACTCCAAACCAGTTACAAGTGGCGTCCCACAAGGCTCAGTCCTGGGACCTCTCTTGTTTGGTATATATTTCTCGGAGGTACAGGCCAACACGGAAGGACTATGGCTGACCAAGTTCGCAGATGACTGCAAACTGGGCACCATAATCGGCTCTCCAGCCGACACAAGCATCCTCCAAAAGGGCCTCATAAAAACAGACAACTGGTGCCAGAGCCATGGTCTCAAGCTAAACGCCAAAAAGTGTATAGTCATCCCCTTTGGCAAAAACAAAGTGCCCACAAATTACCACATAGGTGGTAATCCATTAAGTACAGAAGAAGTAATTAGGGACCTGGGGACCCAAGTTGATAGCAATCTCTCATTTGACAACCACGTGGCCAAAGTGGTTAGAAAAACATTTTATATAGCCCACCTAATCATGAAGGGATTCACATCTAGATTAGGGGAGGTCATCGTGCCTCTTTACTCATCCCTCATCAGGCCCATAATCGAGTGCAATGCCCCTTTTGGGATGTACCTTACCAAGCACCTGCAGCAACTGGAAAGACCCCAAAAGTACCTCACCAAGAGGATCAAAGGGCTCAAACAGATGCCATATGCTGCCCGGTTAAAGAAACTCCAGCTCTACTCAGTGGCATACCGCCTGCTCAGAGATGACCTGTGCCTGACGTATAAGGCCATGTCCAACCCGGAATTAAGGGACATGCTGCACCTCAAAAAATCCAAATCCCATCGAGCTACACGCTCGAGAGACTTGAACCTCAGCACTGAAATAAATAGGACATGCTGGAGGGACAGATTCATAACCCAGAGGCTGCCTTCATTCTGGAATAAAATCCCAGTCCAGGTTAGGCAGAGTCCCTCATTGACTCTCTTCAAGAGGAATCTTGATGAGTGGATGGGAGATCGTAGGTTTACCCCGGGTATCACTTCTGTGTCACTGTTAGACAGAGGCACAGTATACTAACCTCGAAAATGGGCATAGCAAAATTAATTTAAAATGGGTGGCGAAAGCCTAACATACTCTGGCTAGGCTTATAAATGCCCTAGGGCAGATAGCCTAGTATGAACCTATGAACAATGGTCTTGTAAATAGTATTCACTCTTGTTAGAGAAATTGGGGAAGAAAACTGGTAAATCAATAGACTGATTAACGTTAGTTTCGGATACTACTTTACAAAGAAAGGATGGACTGGTTCTTGATGACACCCTGCCCTTATGTAAAATCAAATATGAAGGTTTTGAAAATAATGCATGAATCTCTGAAATTCTTCTTGCGGACGTAACAGCTACTGATGAAATGGTCTTCCATGAAGGAAGCTTCAAATCAGAAGTAGCCACAGGCTCAAAAGGGGAACAGACCAAGGACTGTAGAATCATAGTAAGATCCTAGGAGATGAGAGGGTCTCTATACGGTGGCTTTAACCTCAAAGTCCCGTTCAGAAAAACTTTACATAGCCTATGTGAGATTAACAAATGCTCTTCAAAGTCATTATGGAAGTTGTAAATAGCAGCTAATTGAACTATGATGGTAGAGAAAGATGCTCCCTGTTCAAAAAGTGTAGTTAAAAATTCTAAAACGTTTTCAACTGGTGCCGAAAGGGGATCGGTTCCATTACCACGTGCCCAAATAGACTGTGATAGAGCTTCCTAATGGAAGGCTTATGGGAAGCCAATAACATTTTGTGAACTGGAGAGGATAAGTTATTTTGCCTGGCGATCAATGGAATTGGAGTAACCAAGCTGTAAGCTTGAGGTTTTTCACACTGGGGTGCACTAGCCCCTGTGGATGGGACAGGAGGTCTGCAGCTGGGTCCAGAATCCATGGACGCTGAAGTAGGTGAGGCCAAAGAAAGGGGAACCAAACTTGGCGAGGCTAGAATGGAGCAAGGAAAATCACCTTGCTCTTCAACCTTACAGCTTTCTTCAAGATGAGTGGTATTAGTGGAACAGGGGTAAAGGCATAGAGTAGCCCCAAGAGCCAGTCTCTCGGGGACTCCCCCCTGAGGGGGGGATTAGGGCAAAATAGCTGCTGAACTTGTTATTCAGGGGTGATGCAAATAGGTTGCAGCAAGCCTGGCCCCAGTGATGGAAAATGTCCTTCACCACTCTGAGATTGAGAGACCACTTGTGAGGCAGGAGGATGCATCTGCTCAGCTTGTCCGCTATCATGTTTGAGCTCCCCGGGATGTGCATTGCTATTAGAAAGTGGTTGAAAGAGATCACACACTGCAACACTCTGACAGCTTCTCGACACAGGGGGTAAGATTTGGTTCTGCCCTGTTTGTTGATGTACCAGACTACTGACATGTTGTCTGATTGAATTGCAATTGTTCCTTGAGGGAGTACAGCTTGAAAGGCTTGCAATGCTAAGAACACAGCCCTCGGTTCCAGAACACGGGTATACAGATTGGCCTCCAATGGGGACCAAGTTTCTTGGACTGTTCTGCTCCAATAATGCTCCCCACCCCACATGGGAGGTGTTTGTGGTCACTATGGCCTTAGGTTGGGATGAAACAAATGGTTGTACTAAAAGAATTTCCTCCGATTTCATCCACCAGGATGAGTCCTTCTTGCAGATGTTGATGATTCGGATAAGATGCATCAAGGGATGGGTGAGTATGTACCATTTGGAGGCTATAAGCCATGGCCGAATTCTCATGTAAAATCTTGCTAGTGGAATCAGTGTGATGGCCACTGCCATGGATCCTAGAGCTTGTAGAGCTAATATAGCAGGTACATTGTTGGAGAGAATAACATCTACCTGGGACCTTATCTTCTGCAGTCTGTGAAGAGGGAGGGAGGGTGGCTATGCAAGAGGTTGTCTTCAGGCAGGCTCTTATATACTCCAGTTGCTGAGTTGGACTTAGTTGGGATTTGGTATAATTCACTGTTATACCTAGGTGAGCACAAGTATGTAGAATAAAATCTCTTGTGTATTCTAGAAGATGCCTGGTGGGAGCAGTGATGAGCCAGTCATCTAAATATGGAAACACTCAGAATCAGTGCAGTCTCAAGTGAGCTGCACTCAGGACAGACACTGGAGCTGAAGGCATAAGTGCTGTCAGCACCGGAACAGACAGAACTGGGGAAATCGGAGTTGTGGTCTCTAATACCTCAATGGAGGTTAGAACAGGATTGTCCGATGGAGTCCTTGGAGAGAAAGTTCCACCTCCAGAAGTGCCATATACTTGGTGAACACCCAGGGGGGTTGTAGTGAGACCGAAAGGCAGAGTTCTGAACTGACAGTGACGTGTTCCCAGTCAGAAGTGGAGAAACCTCCTGGAGCGCTTGTCCATTTTTATGTGGTAAATACGCATCCTGGAGATCTATACAGCACATCCAATCTTCCCTCCCTAAGGAGGGGAGAATAGACTGAACCGTGACCATCCAGAATTTTGTCTGCTGAACAAATTTGTTTAAAATGCTGAGATCCAAAATTGATCTCCAGGCCCCTGTCTTTTTTTGGCACCAAAAAGAATCTCGAGTAGAATCTGGATCCTATTTGGTCTGGTGAGACTTCTTGGATGACTTTTTTTAGCAGCTTTTGAATTTCCAGAGCTCCCTGATCCCTTTGATTGGGTAGAGCATTGAGGATTTTTCTTACTGTTTCTGGAGTGAGGGTGAAGGGAATATAGTATCCTCTGGCAATGATCCTTAGCACTAAAGTATCTGTTATTTGTTGCCACGCTAATGGGTGCAAAGACAGTCTTCCCCTGACTGCCTCCAGAGGTATGCAGTTGTGCCTCCCTTCAAGAGCACTGGCAGGGTTTCCCTAAGAATGAATATCTGGAACCCTGATTTTGCAGGTCATCTCTGCCATGAGGTTGGCGTCTTCCATTGCAGTTGCCCCCTCCGCCCTCAGGGGAGTCACTTCCACATATGTCTTGGAAAGGTACATGGGTTTTCTTGAAACACATCTTTCCGCTCCTCTCATTCCTGGAATAGGAGTTTTGGGGGGGCAAAGAAACGTATGCCGATAGCAGATAGGGTCTTTTCATCCTTGTCGCACCTGGCCAAGGTATCTCTGACTTTGGGGCCAAAAAGGGAAGATCCATCAAAAGGAGAGCTGACGAACTGATGAACGAAGATGAAGACTTAAATGGCTCTGCACATTCACGCAAGTGGTGCCAGGCATGTCTCCTTATGGCCAAGCTGGAACCCGCTGCCCTAGTCATCCCTTTGGCTGCATGCACTACGGGACTCATGGATGAGTTAGGAATAGATTCCAGGATGGCAAGCTGGGAGGCTACTTTATCCTGTACCTCCTCAGACACAGCTCCTGCAAGGGTGTCTGAGAGCTCCTTGATCAGATCCCGCTGAAGTCCGATGAAGTGTGCCATGAAGTGCAACGACTGCAAGGCAAAGGTCAAAGAAGTGTACACCTGCTTCCCAACCTTGTCCATTGCCCTGGACTCCCGGTTAGTGGAATGAACAGTGGAACTCTCTTCTGCCAGTTCCTTCTTTGTGGCTGCCGCAACCATTATGGCATCTACAGATAACCCTTGGACCAATCCTAATGGTCCTCTGGCACTGACAGGATCTTGTCTGGTCTCCCAGGGATTGGATCTACAGAGTCAGGGGCCTTCCATACCCACTGTGCGATCAACTTAATGAGATTGTCAGCAGGTGGGGTCACCCAACAGGTAGACAGGTGAGCACCGAAAGCTTGCAGGTACCCAGATTCCTCTGAGGAAGGGTCTTTGGGCTTCCAGCCACCCCTCTGCTTTAATATTTCAAGAATGTCTCCTAGATGTCTTCTGGGGGTGATTGGGGGGAACTCTCCCCATCATCCAAGTCTGTGACCTGCGTGACAGATTCCTTTGGGTAATCTACATGTTTAATCTTACACATCCTCTTTCATGGCATCTCCTCAGTGGGAAATTCTGTTTAGGACTGGAAGGAGGTAAGGCCCTGGACAGGGGTGTCCTACAGCTTTAATGCTCGCTGTCTGGGTGTGGAGGTTGGTGGAAGCTCTGGACAAGAGGCAGTCCTTGGAAAAATGCTCCGACTGGGAAGGAACTGGCTGAGAACCTGGCCAAGGCCCTTCCCATGACCTGGAAGGCAGGCTCCCCGAAGAGGGATGGGGAGCCTGGAACCAGAAAGGGCCACCTCAGAACCCTGGTCTCACCCCACTCCGAGGAGACCGCCATTCAGGTCAAAGCCGAGAAAAAGTCCATGAACAAGGCAGGGGAGGTATTAACCTGGGAGTCCATCAGTTCCAAAGGAGCTGAGGAACTCAGGACAGACACTGGAGCTGAAGGGATAAGTGCTGTCAGCACTGAAACAGACAGAACTGGGGAAATCGGAGTTGTGGTCTCTAATACCTCAATGGAGGTTAGAACAGGACTGTCCGGTGGAGTCCTTGGAGAGAAAGTTCCACTTCCAGAAGGGAGTGGAAATCTGGGAAGAGACTGAAAGTCCCCTAGCCACGAGGAAATGATCCACCAACCTCATTTCCTTCAGACTCCTAGAGGAATGGACAGAGAATGCTGAGGGGGATACCAGCTTCTCTGAAAAGTGGCTTGGAAGGTGTCACACAAAGGGATCTATTGAGGGGGAATATCTAATTCATAGGTTAGTACTAAGCTAACTGCCCTTGTGAGCTGTTTTAAGCCTAGACAATTATCCCTTGTGAGACAAACCCTGCACCTTGTGTTTGTAAGGAAAACACCTTAACCATTAGGCCACCCTCCCAAATCCCTAGTCTTAGGAACTGAAATGAGCCCTGGTTCCAAAGTTACTGATAGCACCATGGAAGAACCAGTTCCAAAATTATGGATGGCACCATAGGAGGGACCGGCACCAAAGAAGGGAAAGTCACATGAATAGTCTGCCCTCATGGTGATCAGCACTGAAACCTGTGGTGCAGAGCAAGTCACTAGAGTTGGTGCTGAGAAAGTTGGTTTCAAAGAATTTTTGGCAGTTAACATCAGTTCTGCAGAGTATGTGGGAACCATAGATTTAGATCTCTTGTATGCCGGAGCCAAGGAGGACACCGGCACCGACAGACTCTTCTTCTTTTCATGTTCAATTTTAGAGGAAAAGGAAGATGAAGGTGAAGACATATCCAATTTTGAAGTCCTAGGCTGACTGGACAAAGCCTAGACAAAATATGTCTTAATTAGACCTTTCAAGATAAGTTCATTCTTTTGTTTGATGAGGGCCCGGTGACTAAAAGCTTGACAAATAGCACAATCCTCTTGTAAATGTTCTGGGCCCAAGTAGTAAACACAAGATGAATGCCCATCAGAATTGGGCATTTTTCTTCCAGAATCACAACATTGTTTAAGGACAGTTGTCCCTTTAGTTTTATCTGCCATGTTGAATGGTAAAAAGGAATTCAATGGCAGAAAGATAGGCACAGCTATATACACACTAGAAGAGTTTTTGGTTATTGTGAGCTGTTATAATGGCCGACCCGGTTCCGAGAGTCAGAACAGAGTCCCATATGTCAAGGATAAATGAGGACTGACAACATCAGATATGTTTCTTGGTATCATCATGTCTCCACATACCCGAGTAGCTAATAATCCTAGTGCTAGTCTGAATTATTGTAGTTTACTGTATCCCTCCCAAAAATGAGGCCAGTTACCCATTTCAACTCCTCGACATTCTCAGCACTGGGGATATGAACCTGGAAATTATCTATTTATTCTGACTAGAGTGGAAAAATACCTTTACAAACTCTTCTAGGCAAATATATTAAACTTCCTCTGTTCAGTTGCAGACCACAGGTATTTTAACAACTGATTCTGTACAGCATGAGTAATACTTCTATATTTAATAATTTTTCCCCAAATTGTTTTATGACTAACTGCCATTGAATGTTTGATCAAGTATAGAGCGTGATAAATTCTCTCCAACAAGTTAAGTTAAAAGTTTGGTTGGTGTAGCTCTAGAATCATTTTCGTTAATTTTGAGCTACTAGAGCCTTCCCTGGAGTTCAAGTACATTCTTCCTACTGTTATACAGAAACAAGAATATAAAAACGTTGCTGTCTGCGCAGATGATGATTAATCTGCTCCTCTTGTGAAGTCTGTATTCGGCCTCTTTCAACCACTTGATACCAATCAAGTCTTCTCCAGTTCCAAAAAACAATTGATATTTTATATCATTTTGTGATAACCTATAGGTATAAAGTCACTAGCATCAAAAGGTGGAATTGATCTGTTCAGAATACAATAAACATCCTGCATTTATATGTCAGTAAGGGTTAGGGTCAGGGATGAGTGAAGAATAGGTGTGTGTTTATGTGCAAGTTTGTGTATTTTAAGGTTAGAGTCAAGGTTAGGTTAGGAGATAGATTATAGTGCTGTTTTGTGTGTCCAAGTGCGTCTTATGTAGTGGCAATGTTATGGAAAAGTTTTTATGAAGGTAAGGTGTAGGGTTAGGGTTAGGGTTGAGGGAAGGGGCAGTGTTAGGATTAGGATTAGCACTCATTATTAAAGAGGGCAGGGGGCTGTATGGCCCATGTATGATAACGCCTGCATCATTTTATTTTGTATTCTCTGTATCACAGCCCATAATTATGGATTAGATGTCACCTCGTTCCTAGTGTCATATTGTATTGTGCACACTTCTGCCTTCCATGGGATACTGCTGCAAACTTTACATTCTCAGACTGCCCTACTTTTTGACCAATGACCCAAAAGGTATGGTGAGCCCTGCTGATGTAAAAAGTTATGTGCTCACCATAACATTCCATCTGAGTAGTTAGACTTCATTTGTCATCAACCTGTGGGGATGTCGGATCCGGACCGGATCTGAGATGGCAGCTTCACCAGCATCTGATCCGAGCTCCAAGCTCCTCCCCTTACCCATAATACCCCTCCCTTACCCATAATACCCCTCCATTTCCTTCCTTCCCTCAGATCGAGTTTACTATACCTCTCACATGAACCTGATCCAAGAACCTTCACTAACAAAGAGAAAAATGGGAAACCACAAGGCTCTCTCTCTTGCCTGCCAATGGAGAAAACATAAAGAGAAGGTCAGGGGGAAGGAGGAAGGGACGGCTGATGACAAATGAAGTCTAACTACTCAGACAGAATGTTATGGTGAGTACTTAACTTCTTTATCTGAAGTTGTTGACTTCATTTGATCATCAGCCTGTGGGGCAGAGTCCCCAGCTACCAAAAACCTTGGAGGCCCTCATAGAAGGATATTTCGGAGCCCAGCTGAGCCAAAAGATGCTCTCCCCCTGGAAACCATGTTCAATTTATAATGAGAAGTGAAGGTGTGAGATGAGGACCAAGTAGCCGCTGAACAAATATTGTCCAAAGACACACTAGACCAAGTGGCAGCTGACGTAGCCATGGACCTGGTAGAATGGGCATTTATCCTACCCAGAAGGGACATACCTTTGTCTTTGTAAACCTGAAGGATGCAAAGGGAAACCCATTTAGCAATAGTTACCTTAGAAACCAGTTTGCCCAAAAAAGGGCAAAAGACACAAACAACTGGTCAGAGTTGTGAAAGGCTTTAGTCTTGTGCAAGTAGAAACGTAGCTGTCTATGCACGTCTAACAAATGCAATTTATATTCACCCCTGTTCTGAAAATTTGGAAAGAAAATGGGTAAATTGATAGATTGATTGATATTTGTTTCCAAGGCCACTTTAGGCAGAAAAGAAGGATTAGTACGAATTAAAACCCTGTCTTTATGAAAAATCATATATGGAGGTTTGACAGATAATGCCTGGAGTTCAGACACTTTCCTAGCTGAGGTAATAGCCACTAGAAAAGCGGTCTTCCAGGATAAAAAATTAAAATCCACAGAAGCATCAGGCTCAAAGGGTGGAGCAACCAAAGCTTGCAAAACTAGAGAATGTTCTCGAGGAGGGGTAGGATATTTAAGGGGGGGGGGTGTCTTAAAAAGAAAGGTACCTTTAATAAAGGTTTTGCAAAGTCTGGAGGACGCTAAAGAAGCCATGTTCTCATCTACATGGAAATTGGAAATGGCCACTAGTTGAACTTTTACTGTAGATGAGCTGGCACCCTGCTGGAAAATGTATGCCAAGAACTCAAGGACCGCTGGAATAGGAACTGTGAAAGGGTCCAAATCCCTATGAGAAGCCCAGATAGAAAAATACTTCCATTTGCTACGGTATATTTTTCTGGTAGATGATTTATGAGCTGCCACCAGAATCGTCTTGACTGGGGAAGACAGACCAGGAGTCCTAGCAATCAAGGAAACTGGAGCAGCCAAGCAGTGAGCTTCAGACTGCCCAGGTCTGGATGAGGGACCCTCGAGGGGTGGGAAATGAGATTCGTTATTGGATCCAAGATCAAAGGAGGAACTATCAGATGAGACCAAAGACAGGGAAACCAGATTTGGCGAGGCCAGAATGGAGCAATGAGGATGACTCTGCTACCCAACCGGCGAGCCTTCTGGAGAAATTTTGTCATGAGAGGTAAAGGGGGATAAGCATAAAGAAGACCAGAAGGCCAAGCATGGACCAGAGCGTCCCTGGGGGATTCCCCCTGTAGGGGGGATCAGAGCAAAGAACTCACTGCACTTCGCTTTGGAAGGAGATACGAAGAGATTGCAGCAAAGCCAACCCCACTCAAGGAAGATCTGCTCCGGTACAGAAGGATTCACAGACCACTTATAAGGCATCAGAATAGTCCTGGCTCAGTTTGTCTGCCAGTATGTTGGATTGACCCAGAATGTGCGTTGCTACCAGGAAATGGCTGGTGGAGATCACCCATTCCCACACTCTCATGGCCTCGCCACAAAGGGGGTAAGATCTGGTTCCACCCTGCTTGTTGATGTACCAGACCACTGACATGTTGTCTGCCTGAATTGCAATAGTTCCCAGAGGAAGAAAGGCATGAAGGGCCTGCAACGCTAATAAGACCGCCCTCATCTCTAGAACACTGATGTGCAATTTGGTCTCATTCAGGGACCACGTGCCTTGGACTTTCCTGCCAGAGCAATGCTCCTCCCCCCCCACCCTAGCTGGGAGGCATCCTTGGTCACTGTGGCTTGGGGAGAGGCTGCAACAAATGTTTGTCCCTCGACCATCTCCGGGGAGCGTATCCACCAGAGGAGGGATTTCCTGCATGCATTGCTTATATGAATAGGCTGTCAATGGCAGATCCAATAAAGACCATTGGGCTGCTAGTGTCCACTGCAGAACCTACATATGAAGATGAGCACAGAGGAGAAGAATAATGGTGGCTGCCATGGAACCTAGGGCTCTAAAACCACCTCGGCTGGAGGAAGATGAGACTGATGATTCAAGAGCACAAAGTCATAAGTTTTGGACTCTCTCTGGAGTTAGAAAGACCTTGGTTTGTAATGTATCTATTCTTGCTCCTATGTAGTCTAAGACCTGAACAGGGTCTAGAGAAGACTTGGATATGTTGATTGTAATGCCCACTAAGTCTGACAAATTCAGGAAATAGTCTCTGGCCTGACAACGTAGACTCCTGGTGGGAGTGGCAAGGAGCCAATCGTCCAGGTATGGGTAGACCTGTATCCCCTGAAGCCTCAAGTTCTCTGCTACTACTGCCATGACCTTGATGAACACCCTGGGGGCTGTGGTGAGACCGAAGGGTACAGCTCGGAACTGATAGTGATTGGCATCTAGCCAAAAGCGGAGGAACTTCCTGGAGCGTCTGTGCATTTTGATGTGGTAGTATGCGTCCTGGAGATCTATTGAGCACATCCAGTCGTTCTCCTGCAGGTAAGGCAGGATGGATTGTAGGGTGACCATCCAGAACTTCTCTTTGGCAACTGACAGGTTTAGAGTGGAAAGGCAGTAAAAAGAACCTGGAAGAGATGCCTGATCTGGACTGATCTAGGGGGACGGGCTGGATGACTTGTTTCCTTAGCAGCTTTTTTATTTCAAGTGCTACTGCCTCCCTTTGCATGGGTGGAATTGTCTGGGAGGTGTTTTGGGGGAATGGGAGGAATCAGAAAGGGGATGGTATAACCTCTGGATATTATTTGAAGCACCCAACGGTCTGATGACATGGACTCCCATGCCATCAGGTGCATAGAAAGGCGACCCCTGACTGCCCCCAGAGCAGCGCAGTCGGGCAACCCCTCAGGGCAGCTGCGCGGGCCTGTCAGAGAATGGTTCTCGAGACTCAAAATTTCTAGCCCCCCCCCCCCCGCATCTGGGCCGGTGTCTGCCCTGACCCCCTCTGCCTCTAGGGGAAGGCGAGTCCCAGGAATACTGAGACTTTCAGAACCACATCTTCTTTTGCTCCCTCTAATTCCTGGAAAAGATCTTTGGAGGTTAGGGAAGAGGATCCCGACGGCAGACAGTGTCTTCTCGTCCTTCTCACTCTGGACCAGCATCTCACGAACCGTCTTGCCAAACAAGGAAGAACCACCATAAGGGGCATTCGCAAAAGAGTTCCGTGAAGTGACAAAGCCTAAGCCAAGCGTGTCGCCTCATGGCCATGCCAGACCCAGCCACTCTTGCTGCTCCTTCAGTAGCATGTGAGAGGAGGAGCATGGACGTATTAGTAACCGCTTTGAGAGTGGCCATTCGCGCGGAGAATGTGCGTTTATCCTCCGGTGACATGGGCTCTGGGGGGTGACTCAGTGAACTCCTTCACCAGGTCTCGTTATAGTCTAGTTACGTGGGCCAAATAATTCAGCGCCCTTATAGAAAATGTGGTGGAAGCATATGTCTGCTTTCCCAGACGATCCATCATCCTGGACTCTTAGTTGGGGGGATGGACTGTAGAACTTTGCTGGGCTAGTTCTTTCTTAGTGGCAGCTGCTACCACCATGGCATCCACTGCGGATCCCTTGTTCCAACTAGGTCTGTCTACTGGGGGGGGGGGGAGATAAGGATTTTATCAGGGCACGTGGGGATTGGCTCTATGGTGTCTGGCTCCTTCCATGCCCTGGGGGTAATAGGGTCCCCCAAGGGATCCGCAGGTGGGGGATACCCAGGAGGGAGACAGGCCCATGTCAAAGCCCTCCAGGAACACAGACTCGTCCAAGGAAGGCTTGGGGGAGGACCCCCCCCGCAGGCACAGGATTTCCATGAGGTCTCCAAAGGAGACATAGCTGGGGGGTGATCTGGGGAACCTTCCCCTTCCTCCAAATTGGTATCCTCAGTGAGGGACTCTGGAGAAGAGTCCAAGTACTTCCTTTTGCAAGTTCGTTTGCGAGGAATCTCTTCTGTGGGACTCTCTGGAGAGGGCTTGCAAACTACCTGTGGTTCCTCGAGGGAAGCAGTCTGGGGCACCTCGAGCATGGGCTGTAACTGCATGGGCAAAATGGCTGAAGATGCACCCAGAGGTGAGGGAGTTGGGGTGGAATCCAATGAGATGGTCAGGGGCCTCGATACCCTGGAGAGAACCCTTTCCACCACATCGAAAGCCAAGGGAGAGCGAGCCTGAGAAACTGACAAGGAAACTGCTCTCCCAGGATCCAGTGTGGGGCTCGGAGCGGAGCCGGACGGAGTTGAGATACCAAGGGGTAGGCCTTGACCTGACAGCGTTGGAGCTAAAGGAGAAAGACCCAACCCCTCAGATCCGATGCCCAAGCTTCAGCTCTGAGAGCCGCTCAGGTGCGAACCAGTCGGATCCGACATGCTCAAGGTAAAGGCTGGCTTCGAGGTACACGGTACCATTGGCGCTGACCCCCTGACTCCGGGACCTCTCGGATCCAAAAACTCCGATACCAGGGTTCGGACTAGAGAAGGAGATATTGTGGCAAAAAAGTGAAGTGAGCTCCCCCCTCCATAGGGAGAGGGGGCTGACAAGACCCCCATCTTAATCTGGGTGCGAATAAACCTTTGCATCATTTTGTCCATGTCCACTTCAGATAAACTTCTGGTGAACCGCGATGAGGCCACTGACGTGCAGAGTCCCTGGAAAGAAAATCTCAGTGATCGGAGCCAAGGAGAAGCTGGCCTGGAAAAAACTGGCTGTTTAGGAGGAGGACCCACCGGATCCAACCAGTCCAGGGATCTCCCTTTGTCTCTCTCTCTCTCTCTGTCTTTGCTCCTCTCTTCTTTTGACTGCTTATCTATAGCCCTCTGTCCAGGAGGTTAAGTCCCGGCCTGGGAGGGAGAGGAAGAGACAGTGGCTGAAGTAGAAGGAGGGGTCATGGCCGTGATGCAACAGAAGTAGAGACAGCCGCCTCCATAGCAGGGAGAAGTCCCTTGAGGGTCAATTTTGCCCTAAGATCCTTTAGGGCCCTAGGGTTGAACCCCGCACAAATAGGGCAGTCCAAAGAAAGATGGTCTGCCCATAAACACACAACGCACAGAGTGTGTCCATCCGCCGAGGACAACACAACTTATGGCCACACTCTGTGCACTTTGTAAAGACCAGCTAGGCCTGCTGATCTGCCATGCCAACAAAGAAGGTATGATGTACCAAAACTTTAAACTACCTGAACCCAACACTCACATACAACTTACTCGCAAAGAGGGGGAAGGGAGATAAGGCCTACTCTACCTACAACACAGAAAAACTTTTTTTTTTTTGAACGGAAAACGTGAAGCGAAATGAAGGGGAGGGAAGGCAAAGGACAGAAGAAACTACCTACACTTACAGCAACTCTAACACCCACAAAAAGGCTGAAAAAGTGCCTACCACGCCTGGAGCTCTAAGACCACACAGACTGGCAAAGCCATGGCAAACGAGATCTGAGGGAAGGAAGGAGATGGAGGGGTATTATGGGTAGGGGAGGAGTTTGAAGCTCTGATCAGATGCTGGTGAAGTTGCCTTCTCGGATCCGGCCCGGATCTGACATCTCCACGGGTTGATGACAAATTAAGTCAACTACTTCAGATTTGTTTCTGCACAATCAAGTTATGCAAAACGGCACACAGTATAAATATCCGACTGCAGATCTTTGGAGAATACTGCAATGTCCCAGAAGTAGTATCAAGGCTGCAGAAACATCCCTTCAGTTGATTAAAGCATGTTCCACCATGCTCTCTGAGTGTGTGCAGTAGTACACACCATCTCTGGAGTTGCAGATGGAGTCATCATCTACTGTACCAATACATATCCATTATCTGCCCCACACAACAGTGACACCACTGTATGTAAACTACCTGCTTGCATGGAAACAGTATATCCTGGACTCTGTATCCACTTACATGTGCACCTACCAAATAGAGAACCCTGTGGGAATTCTCACAGCAGGAATAACTGGCATAGGATGGATGTGTGCCATATTCCACTATCAGTCTTGAGACAATTTTCTAGGAGATAGAGCGGAGGACTAAAGCTCCAATTTGTTAATGAGCTGTTTCGTGTGGCAAGGATGCAGGGTTTGAATCTTTGGAAGGGTGGGTATGACATAATGGTTAAGGTCTTCAACTCAGATGTAAGGTACAGGGTTTGGTTCTGACTTCAGGTTATTGGCTTGGCTTAAAATGGCCCTTCAGGTCAGTTAGCCTAGAATCCACTTATGATGCTATGTACATGTAATCAATAGTTCCCATGATCTCAGAGGAATAAATAAATGTGTAAAGTGGTTCTCTCCTCTGCAGTCCTTGGGAATTATATACACTTCTCCACAAGCTGCAGCATGTCACTGAACTGGTGTAGGAAAAAGGAGGCTAACACATTGGAAACTCCCAGCTTGTCTGTCATAGCTCAATGAAAGAACCATGCACCTAGGATGATCAGTGTACACTGGGATGGGCAGTCCACACATCCACTTGATTCCATGTATGGCCAACACAGTTTGACAAGCTTCTGTATGGTCTTCTCAATCCACATGGAAGCAGTCAATGATCTGCTGGTTAGTCAAGTGCAGACAGGTTAGGTACTGACACTAATATCTACACTGGTGCAATAGCACAACACATTGTGGGTACTGGCTTCAAGAGTGGCCATTAATGTGTTTTTCTGCCATAGCTGGTGCTACTGCAAGCAGTGTAGCATCCTGTGTTGGGGCAATTCCTGACATTCAGCATAGTTGCACAGTGCGCAAGTTTTATGATTGTTTGAATTGCTCTTTCATGTTTAATGACATAATTTGCATAATTACTGTTCCATGGGGAAACTTATTTCCACATCATTATCGAGTCGCCTCCATGTGCTGCTTACACTGCTTCCTTTGGGAGCGCAACAGAATCCTGAAAGCCCAAAATCCTGAAGACCAAAATCCTGAAAGTTCAAAATACTGAAAACTCAAAATCCTGAAAACACAGGATATCAATACTTACTATATTCCAGCACAAGTACACACAGAAACAAATAAAACACAAACTATATTACTGTTCTCCAAGTATAAGCAGGGGGCAAGCCCACCTGCGCCCCCCCACACCCCCTGCTACTTAAATACATGGGGGGTGCAAGTGGGCTTGCCCCCCCTGCATATAGTTGAAGGGTAATATGTTTCTTATGTACTTGTGCTGGAATACAGTAAGTGTTCGTATCCTGTGTGTTTTCAGGATTTTAGTCTTCAGGAGTTTGGGCTTTCAGGATTCTGTAGCACTCCCCTTCCTTTATGTGACTTTTCGTCTCTCATTGCTGTTTATTGTGCTAATATTCATGTGCTGCCTATGAATACTTTTCTAAACATCTGACTATGAGGCTATAAAGGCAATGTAGTTTAAAAAATCAAAGGTTCCTAGGGTTACATGTTGTACTGGGTATAGCTTGTTTATGCAGTGAGTGGTTGCTCTGTTTTAAAAGTGGGAATGTGATGTTAATCCAATTTCACACAATGAAGAAAAACTGTGCATCTGAAACACATCTGCGTATATTATTTTAATACAATAATTCACAGACAGTCTGCTGAGACTTCTTTTTTGTTTTTTTCCAGAACTTTAGTATTTTTTTTTCTTTAACATTTTGGTAACAAGTACAACAGAGTTTGTGCACTGCTACTGCACATACAGCATTCTTATATTTTAAGGAAACTATATAAATGATATCAGGCATAGATAAAGATAAAAGCAGCTATTATGATATTCAGATTGCATAAATTAGGACACAGCATCATACTTCATGCAGAAATGTGCAAGGAACAGGCACTGCTGTGGTTATTGTCACGGTCTTTAACAACTGGGTATACCCACTAACAAAATACTTCTCTGAACTTGGAGTTTCAGTTATGCTCATTACTTGCTAATTATGTTCATCACATTTTAGCTTATCATTTAAGGGTAGCCTTGATCCACTACATTGTGTGCAGAAGGATGCTTGTAGTATACTCAGGATTATAACAAGATGGGTCATTTTGTATGGATGATTTCTCCATATGTCTGTTAATCTTTCCTTTCTGTAGGAGAAGCAGCATATGTTTCATGCCATGTCCCATATAGCTTAAGTTTATGGACAGTTTAGTAGACAAGTTCAAACCTAGTACATACTTTACGGATGTAGGGAAATGAATCACATAGGTTTGGCCTTCTTCTCACTCCTTTATATATGACATCTATTGCACTGGATACTTTCCGTTGATCTGAGTCTTGTTTCTCCAGAGTTTAGTTCCCTTCTTTAGTGGTGTCATTCACTGTAGCTAATAAAATTTTGTTAAAAAAGGAATTAAGTAAAATTTTCAGAATAGCTACCAGAAGCATACCTCTCAAATGTACCAAATTCCTTGGTATTTCCCGGTTTGGACCTCAAAATAATAGCGTGCCATGATTTCTTGATTGGCCCCTTTAAATCCGGATTGCCTTTTCACCACATACCGTTGACATTATCAATGTGCAGACAAGGGTCGAACTCCAGGGTTTACAGTGTAACAGCAATTACTGGTGCCATTCATAACTTGAGGGGGAAAATTAATAGCTTGTTTCTGTGGGCAGAGTGTCCATCTCTTGCCTGATTAGCCTTGATATAAGACATATTTTACACATCTTCGTATCTGAAAGTGTCGTGGGAACAGTAGTAAACAGAGACTTTTTCAAAGTTAAAAAATATGCAAAATGAATGGTGAACGGGGCTTGAGTAGTGAGGAAAATTGAGCAGTTATGACATATGTGCTAATTAACATGCCCTGTTTTCAGGGTTTCTTTTTGTAGCTATTGTGACAGAACATAGTTAAAGGTATGGCTCTCATATCTAGCTACATTTCCTCACAAAGTGAAATAAAAAAATGTCTTACAGTAATTAGAGCTTCCTGTAAACATATACTGTGCTTCCTGTAAGTATAAGGTCTCTTGACTAACTTGTGCATAACTCCTATGGAAGCTTTTGTTTTAACTGACATCTCTAGAACGTTGGCATACATTTGTGTTATTAATGGTGTAGCTGCAAGCTACAAGTAGTGTACTGTAATTAGCTGAGGGTAAGTGAGCCCAAAAATGTGGTTGCCTTTGTATGCCAGGAAGTTGTGCTTCCTGTGACTGATGAGAGGGGCAAATTCCACAAGAGGTAATGCTGGTAGTAAATAATTCACTTGTGTTAAAAGTGATTTTCTTAGTGCTGAAGTTTAAAGTTGGGATATAGCAGCATGAAAGACAGAATGATTGATGGCTATTGTACTTTTTAGCATCTTTATTGTGTGCTTATTAGTAGAATAGCACAGCTCTGGAACTGGCTAACTCACAAGACTCAAAGTTTAATGTTAAAAGGTGAAATACAAGAACTAAATAGTTAATAAAATCACTAAAATCAATGCAAAACTCAAACGATAAGCACTTTTGTCTCATAATATGATGAAGCATCATATTACGAGACGAAAGTGCTTATCGTTTTAGAGTTTTGCATTTTAGTGAGCTTACTAACTATTTAGTTCTTGTATTTTACCTTTTAACATTACACTACGAGTCTTGCGAGTTTACCACTTCCGGAGGCATGCTTTTTTTACTTTTTAGTTGCTTCTTTTCTCTGTTTGGGACTTGTGCTTATTCATATTGGTAGTTTGGAAGTCTTGATTTTGAAATATTATGTATATGAATTTGATCTGTAGTCACACATTAGTATGACTACAGTATTTGGTGGTTACCTGAACATCTGTTTTAGACCTGGCTTTACAACTGGTTGTTGTGTCTTTCGGCTTTTCTCGGTTAGGGGTCGCCACAGCGGAACTCCAGTCCGCTAATGATTGGCAGTAGATTTTTACGTGCCGAGTTGCCGGCCCTGATGCACAGCCTTCAATGAAGGTACGCCCATTCACGCATGTCTCAACACAGAAGACGCTCTAGCTGAGAACTGAACAGGACAACGCTACCGCAGAACCACCACCGCAGAGTAATTGAAATCACATTATTAGGCAGGCAACTTCCATTAACATCTGTTTTATTTTTTGATTGTGTAAAAAATATTTAAAAGAATTTGCATGCATTAGAGTAGAAGCAAAAAAATCTCTTGAATATACAAGTGAAACCTGGGGCATAAAATTTGTTCAGCTTAACCATTGAATTTATGCATTTAAGTTTTTCCCTATTTATGATATTCCAGTATATTCTGCTTAATGTCTGGTCTTTACATTGCAGTCCTCCAGGGGAAAAACAATTTCCCTGTTTATGAGGTTGCATCAAATTCTGATTTATTCCTGTGACTTTTCATAGTAACCCCCAAAGGAATACAATTGTGTTTTATTCCGCCACACCACTGCATATTCATTTTTTTTATTCCTGTATTGGAAACTTGCTTCAAGAATTTATTTCAAATGTAAAAATCTGTCCTGATGTATGCACCTTTTGTACTGCTTAGTATTTCCTATTTCAACTTAAAAGAGTGTTTATTATTATTTCATTATGTATATAAATTGCTTATTTTCAGGGTGATGCATGTCTGAGTTTGTTATCTTTTTATTTCTTTAGGTTGCTAATCCTGTACAGTGCAACTGTAGTGCTCTTGGGTAATGAATAGCATTCTTACAATGTTTAGAGAATCGATTCTTCAATGTGCAGTATTAATGTAATGAATCTTCACTTTTAGAGCTGCCTGATTTTACGATTATCTTTGTATAAAAACTAAATAGGGGTAATTTAGATGGAGAAATGCTTCTGTCACTCCTCTATCTTTTTCGATTCACTATTAGATTGTTGGGGCCTACCTGTCAAAGTGGCAATTGGCAGTTGTTTGTGAAGTAGTGAATCACAGTTTAATTCTGCCATTCTGTAAGGTACAGTAGAGAGTCGATTATCTGAACTAACTGGGACCTAGGGAGTTTGGATAATCAAACTTAGATTGAACTGGATAAAAAACTAAAATCTTATTTTTAATGTGCTTTTCAATCATTTAGTAATACGAGCGGACAATAAAGAATATTTTTCACATAAGCGGGCTACAAGTTCAAAATAACATTTGCATTATCAGACAATTTTTTCTACCCGAAAACTTCGGAAGGCTGCATTTGGATAACTGACATTCGGATAATCGACTCTACTGTATACACTATATGTTCTTCTGGTCAGGCATTTGTACAGAGGTACCGGCATATTAAGTTTTGTGTTCAGACCTGTACCTTTTATTCATCTCTAGGGTGTGAATGAGGCTTACTGTGATGAATCTGTTTGAATATTAGTTATGATCCAGTTGAACACAGTGTGCCACACGTATCAGATCACTGAGCATTAATGTGTTTCAGAGAGAGCAGCTGTGACTGATTAGTCTTAAGAGTGACCCAGAGTGGTTATCCTGTCTCTTTGGTTGAGGACACTTTTTTGTCATCAGATTACTGTAAACTGGACCCAGGAGCCTATTTTCAGCTATGATCTTGTTATAAAACAAGAGTACCAACTTATGTACCCCTTATACAGAAGTAGTAGTACAGTGTAACAGTATATTGACAATACAGTAACACTTTGAAACAGAATGGCCCTGCTGTAGTCAGAAAGCTGAAGCACAGACTTGAATTGACTCTTGAAAATATTCGTGTATCCTGCGAGCTGCATCTCAGAAGTAAATTTTACTGTTACAGAAGGAAGCTAATGGAGAACAGTGTCTTAGATTAAGCATAGTGTATATATCAGTAAAAAGGAAGTTAACCTAGCTGTGAGTGACTGGTAAAACGTTTGCCTTGGTGAGAGCAGCACAGTGGTGCTCAGCAAGTTTTAAGTTAGTACATCTGCAGAAGTTGTGATTTTTAGCTTTTTACAGTTGAGGGAAGAGTCCAGCAGGAGGCCGTGTTCTAGTTTTGACAAGCTGTACACCTTTTCACCTTTTTGAGGCTATGCTTCTTGTGGTGGAAGGTAATGCCGGTGAAATGTATTGCTGATTGAGGTGAGATTTGTAATCTAGTTATTGCATATCTGAGATGTGAGGAGAAGGTAAGTTGTAAATCATTATGAAAACTTAGATATTTAAAATCCTGCAAAAAATATAGGATATTTCCCTAATGCTGATTTAACACACTGGTTGTGGGGGACTTCGGATAGGTATGTAGTTATATCAAAACAGCATGCCTTCAGTTCACCTGAAACTTGAGTTTAAATCTAAGGAACTTGACCAAGAGTGAACTGTCTTCTGTAGAGTTGAAATAGAAGTAGGATAAACCTGAAGACGCAGTGATAAAGTTTATGCATGGGATCCTAACGTGTTAATGAAAATAGTAAAAGATGGGGTCACAGAGAACTATATATATATATATATATATATATATATATATATATATATATATATATATATACACACACACACACACACATATAATTATAATTTATATATAAATTATAAATATATATAAAGAAGTGTAAGACTCTAATTATTGTCATTATATATTGTTTGATTCACCATATTTCACCAAAACTCACCAGTTTTAGGAGGGAATTGGGATTAAGAAGAGAGACCTGACAGAGATAAAATACGAGTTTAATTTGGGGACAGTTAGAGGTACGAGTCAGTGCCCAGCATTAGCATCTACCAGAATGGTTTACAATAACTACGAATGCACATTGGTATTTATATAACTACAAGAGCAGAAGGTTTCTGAATCAGATTTATTTCATCCACAGATCAGAATGACCTAATACCTGCATATTGACAGCAACACTGTTACACCAATGATTGATATGACAGATTTTAGTTTCCTATTAAGATTAATAGCGTGCACAGTTTTTTTATACAAGATGTTAAAGTTAATGATGAATGTTATATTAAAGAATTTATGTAAGGGTAAGCTAACGTGACGTCACCGTGTACATGCTAGAAGTGTGGTAGGGCAGAAAGTAGAATGCAAAGTGTTTTATATGCCTATTGCCTACTGCTTTCCTTATTATGTTTGTTAATGCTGTAAAGAGACTTTAACTGGTGTTTGTGTGAAAGCATAACTTCAGAGTTAATGTTAACTTGGGGAACATTTTCACAATTATTTGAATGCTGGTATCCCACAATTCTACTGGAGCAGGCAGAGTTACATTATTATACATGCAAATTTTACGTTGATTAGTGTCCAGATTTTTGGCCAGTTGTACCTACTTTTCATGAACCTTTGTCCAGATTTTTGATGTCTCCAGGTTGAGAAGTATGACCAGAAGTGTCGCTGATAAAAAAGTTGTGTAAAATCTTACCATAACCATAGATGTCCTTCTCTTCCATGTTGCAGTATTCAACTAGTGGGTTTACCCTTCTTCCTTCCAGTCTTGTCCGGCCAGGTTTCCAAAATGTTTCAGTTCCCAGTAGGTACACGTCTGACATGACTGCTGAAGTGTGGGCCATAAAAGTGACGTCTGCCCGCACCAGCCCTCAGAACATAAAAAGCCCCAGTCGGAGCCAGTCCTATAAGGGCATAGCCAGTCCAATGTCACCCAGGAGAAGCAAATGCAAGTCTCAGAAGAGGGGAAGGTGGGACGGAAGGAATACAGCAACATGGAACAGAAGGACATTTATCGTTATGGCAAGATTTTACACAACTTTCTATTCCAATGTTGCAGTATTCAACTAGTGGGTGAGTGCCAAAGCTCACTGAGGAAGGGGAGGTGGCTTAAAAGCTGTCTCCAAAAACCCATGCAGGATAGCCCTGGCAAACCCTGCTCTGGAAGTTTGGTCCAGTTTGTAGTGTTTGGTGAAGGTGTGTACTGAAGACCAAGTTGCTGCTTCTAGGATGGTGTCTTGCCATGGTGAAGGTAGCAGAATGAGATGGCCTTGGAGATCCAGGCTGAAATGGTCTGTTTGCTCACAGCCTTCCACAGGGTCCTGGGGTGGAAGGAAACAGTTGGTCTGATTGTCTAATAGGTTTGGTTTTATGTAAATAAAACCTAAGCTGACGGTGCACATCTAGGGAATGTAGAATTCTCTCACTGTCTCCTTGCGGGTCAGGGAAGAAGGTAGGCAGGTGGATGGGCTCGTTTATGGAGAAGACATTCACAACTTTAGGGAAGAAGGATGTGTTAGTCCTTAGGGTCACCCTGTCTAAGTGGAAAACCAAAAAGGGTGGTGGTATAGCCATAAGGGCTGAGGTGAGGGCTACTAGTAAAACAGTTTTCCAAGTACAGTGTTTTAAGGATGCTTTGTCTGCAGGTTCAAAAGGAGGTAAAGTAAGTTTTTCTAGCACGTAGTTGAGGTTCCAGGGTGGAGGGCAAGGTTTCCTGGGAGGTCTCAAATGTAACACCCTTTTGAGGAAGAGTTTAGCAGGCAGTCTGGATGCCAGGGGTAGGTCTAAGGGGAGACAGGCAGACATTGCAGACAAGTGTGCCTTCAGAGATGAGTAAGCGAGTCCTGCTGCATCAGTTCACACAGGTAACATAGGATTAGAGGCATATTGCTTTGCAGCGGATCCAGCTGCCTTTTGTGACACCAGATAGAAAACCTTTTCCATTTAGCAGTGTAGGATTTCCTTGTGTTGGGTTTCCTGGTCCACTGCAAGACATTAAGCACGTCCTCATTATACAGGTGTCTAAAGGGGATCATAATGCTATCAGCCACAAGCTGAGCTGTAGAGACTGCCACTGTGGGTGTATCTGAGTCCCCTTGTGGTGTGTGATTAGGTCCACTGAGCGGGGGTAACTTGTGGTGATTGCCCTTGGACAAAAGGAGAAGAGGGAACCAGTGCGGCCAGTAGGGAGTCACCAACAAGATTTTTGGAGAGTCCTGCTGAATCTTTAGCAGTATGTTCGGTATCAGGGGAAAGGGAGGGAATGCATACAAGAATTTCCCTTTCCAGGTTATTGAGAAGGCATCTGTTGCCACTGCCTTGGGGTCGAGAGTCCCAGAGCAGTAGCCTGGGAGTTGCCTGTTTATGGAGGAGACAAACAACAGGTCTATCTGTGGACCAGATTCAGGAAGGTGCGTCTTTGAAGCATCCATTCATGGTTGTTCGACCTGGTTCTGCTTAGGAGATCTGCCTGAGTGTTGTGAAGAGAGAGAATGCAGGCTGCCAGTAGGGTGATGCCTATGAGGTGGCCAGTTCCCATACCTGAAGAGCTAGCCTGCATAGGAGGTAGGATCTTGCCCCTCCTTGTTTGTTGATACACCACAGGACAGTGTTGTCTGTGTATATCTTGAGGGGTCCTTGCTGTAGGAAAGGGAGGAAAGGCTTAGAGAGCTAGAAGGATCGCTCTTATTTCTCTGACTTTTATGTGTTCTAGTTTGTGTCTGTCTGTCTATAAACCTTGCACTTTCCTTTGTCCTAATGTGGCTCCCCACCCTAGATCTGAGGCATCTATTTGTATTGTTTGAGAGGGGATCTGAAACCGAAGAGGGAGTCCTGGGTTGTGGGATACCTGGGTCACCCACCATCTCAGTTATTTCATTAAGCAGGGAACTAAGAGGACCCTGAACTCTAGAGGGTGAGAGTGCTGGGTCCAGACTGACCTCAGGTACCACTGCAGTTTCCTCATGTGCAGTCTTGCAAGGGGGAGCATGGGGATGGTAGCTGCCATGTAGCCTAGAAATCTCAGAAACTGCCATGCTGTCAGGTGAGATGCCTGAAGGGCAGCCAGTAGATAATGGGACCACCTTTTCTGAAGGTAGGAATGCCTTCATGATGTCCGTTCAAATTCTGCAGCCCAAGAAGACTATGAACTCTGCTGGTTCCACATTGGATTTCGGGAAGTTTATCAGGAATCCTAAGAACTCCAGGAGTTGTACAAGAGTCCTGGTGTGAAGGTGCAGGATTCTTCTGATCTACTGCCTGGATTAGTAGATCATCTAAGTAGGGGAATATTTGGATTCCCTGGGTTTGACAGTACGGAATGACTGGAGCCAGACACTTTGTAATTACCCTGGGGGCGATATACAGCCCAAAGGGTAATGCACAGAACTGAAAGTGGAATGAACCAGCCAGGAATCTCAAGTATTTCCTGAAGATGGGTTAGATAGGGATATGGAGATAGGCATCCTTTATGTCCATGGTTGCCATGGATCTGTGGGACAGCAGGAGAGGGAAGAGAGTAGACAGGATGAGCATCCTGAAGGTAGGTACCTCGAGGAAAGGATTTAGGTGTGAAAGGTCTAAAATGGGCCTCCAAGGTACATCTTTCTGGTCACCATACAAATTCTTGAGTAAAAGCCTTTTCTTTTTGATTCTGAGGGCATGCATTCTATAGTGCCCTGATCTAAGAGGGTTTGTTGAACCTGACCCAGGAGGGTAAGCTGACATGAGGGTGGCTGTGGCATTCATAATTTTATATCCAAGTCATGTTTGGATTTCTGTTTTTTCTTAAGAGGTCTTTCAGGCATCTGGGTAGCTGGAGGCTTTAGTTTAGGAGCAGGGATGGCGGAGGCGGAATCCGACGAACCCTGAGTGGACACTGGTTTCCCCCTGGTGTCTACCGACGATGCCGGTGTAGCCTCTATGGACGTGACGTCCACTCTTGATTGTGTGGCATCCTCTGAGGTACCCGCTATATCAGTGCTGGTGGATGCTGGGTCCTCGGCCAGGCCTATGTGGGCCACAGACTGAGGGGCAGCTTGTAGACGCGCATCAGCAGAAGCAGGCCGCAGGGTCTTGGGCCTCTTCGGCGGTTCACACGGGACATCATGCACGGCCTCCATCCCTAACATTATTTGCTTTAGTCTCTGATTTTCTAAATACAGGTGCAAGGCCTGAAGACAACGACGTAAGGTCTTAGGGACAAAGGACTTAGAAATCGTACCATTCTCGTGGTAGTGTTCCCTGCCCAGACAAAAGAGACACTAGTCGTGTGTGTCTTTGTGGGGAATCTGCCGACTGCATTTACACTTGCCCTTTCCAGATGACATGAACAAACCATAAATTAAACTGTAGGATGGAAGAGTTCCACAACGGGGTGCTTATCTGAAAATTTGAGATCAGACATCCGCAAGGAAAAAGAGCACCTGGTGTATAGGTGGCAGATAAAAGTTCTGAGGGCTGGTACGTGCAGATGTCACTTTTATGGCCCATGCTTCAGCAGCCATGTCAGACGTCTGATGCACCTGCTGGGGACTGAAAACTTTGGAAACCTGGCTGGATGAGACTGGAAGTCAGAAGAGTAAACCCACTAGTTGAATACTGCAACACTGGAATAGAAAGATATCAGTGTGTTTAAAAAGACAAGTAAGGTGCTCTGAATAAGCAACGTTTAAGTGGGCAGCAATCTTCCTAATTCCCTGCAGCCATGTCTCAGACTGCATCACAGAAGAAGTGGCAATCGCTACTGCTTATCCTGGTGTGTCCTAATCTCCACAATTTCCAAAACTTGCATGGTGGCTATTAACACACTTCCAGCATGCTGAAATAGTGTCATCACTTAATAAACTGATAAAAGTGAAAATGTCAAGGAAAACCAACAAAAAAAGCACCAGCAGAAATTCAACGTTGAACAGGCCTCAAGACACCCTCCGGTCAAAAAATGAGTGAAGCCACAAAACCAGAGTTCTTGTAGGAAATCTCTTTGCCAAGACAGTCCAGTAAATAAATAAACCCAGGTACAATCCTTAAGTTGAGAAAATCCTCTTTATTAGAGCACAAAAATGAGTAAAAACGAGCGCTTTCGCCTGGGAATCCCAGGCTTTTTCAAGATGAATTTAGTAATGTGGCAGTGTAGTTTATATACTCTGACTAATAAGCCACTTAATAATCAGCAATCACTTAATTGAATAATTAAAAAATCATCCTGACAATACAAAATGAATCTCAAGTGCATCAATGCATTCTGTGCCATTTTGTCAACCATGCTTGGTTTCAGAAAATGTGTACAGTTAAAGTCAAATAAATGTAAAAAACTGCTGAACATGTTAAAACTTTTGGTAAAACTACAATATTATTAAAATTAAACAAAACTCTCCTAAAATGATCGTTATTGCAGTTGTGCAACAGTGCTGTCAACCTAACCAAAGAATACTAAGAAACTAAAAAATGCAAGCGTGACAAACCATTGTTGCGATTAAAGTCAATATAAAGTTAACTACTTATAATATCAACATCTAAAAGTCCTAATCAACACTAAAAACTGCTGTTGCCGATCGCTTAAAGCGTAAATCAAGCACTAGCTTTTAATAAACAGTTACTGAACATGATGTGTTTTTAAACATTTCAATACCTTATAAATCATCTAAATGTTTATCTAATGATTCGTTAAAAATCAGGAATGGTTAATAATATATTATAAGTAGTTAACTTTATATTGACTTTAATCGCAACAATGGTTTGTCACGCTTGCATTTTTTAGTTTCTTAGTATTCTTTGGTTAGGTTGACAGCACTGTTGCACAACTGCAATAACGATCATTTTAGGAGAGTTTTGTTTAATTTTAATAATATTGTAGTTTTACCAAAAGTTTTAACATGTTCAGCAGTTTTTTACATTTATTTGACTTTAACTGTACACATTTTCTGAAACCAAGCATGGTTGACAAAATGGCACAGAATGCATTGATGCACTTTAAGAGAGATTCATTTTGTATTGTCAGGATGATTTTATAATTATTCAATTAAGTGATTGTTGATTATTAAGTGGCTTATTAGTCAGAGTATATAAACTACACTGCCACATTACTAAATTCATCTTGAAAAAGGCTGGGATTCCCAGGCGAAAGCGCTCATTTTTACTCATTTTTGTGCTCTAATAAAGAGGATTTTCTCAACTTAAGGATTGTACCTGGGTTTATTTATTTACTGGACTGTCTTGGCAAAGAGACTTAATAAACTGCAGTGAAACTGTCATCATGAAAATGAATGCATACTTGATATATATATAAGAACAAACAACTGACCAGGAAGCCAAAGACCACAGCAAATGAATCCAACAATGGTATAAACCACTCCAATTCACAGTAGTTGCAGAAAGAAATAATGCTTAATTGGTAAAAACCACTGCAATTCACGGTTAAGCGCTTTCATCCAAACAGACTTCTTCAGAACCATGAAAATTCCTCTAAACATTGAATTTAACAGCTGAGAGAAGTAAAACCACACCCCAAGAACTGTCAATCAACAGACAGGCTGAACAAAGCCTGGAAAAATTCTTAAAGGTGTACACACACACATACACACACACACACACACACACACACACACACACACACACACACACACACGATAAAAAACACTTTCACATTAAACCAAGTAAAAATAGCTAAAGACAAATCTAGACTGCCAAAATCCTACAAAAAGCTATTACAGTTGTAAAATTTTGTTCAAACTATGTTGGCCTTTCTTTTAAGTTCACTAACAATGAAAACAGTCATTCAATCCTGGTGGATTTGCTGCATCTAAAGCCAGCTGCCAATACATCTGACCTTGTAGACCACCTGCTTCTACCTGTTCAAGCCTCAAAAAAGTGAACTTCTTGCAATTGAAATCTGTACAAGTATGCCTAGTCAAAGCACTCATGTCCCTTTTGGATAAACTGTAATAGTGTTGGTATATCCTTTTGTAGAGTGCACTTTTAGTCTTACCAATATAGAAGAAGGGGCATGACATACATTTCGGCAAGTAAACTACCTTCTCTAATTGGCAACTGAACTTACCACAGATGTTCATATAGCTAATTTTGTGGATGTTGCCATCAGTGCACTTATACTGAAACCAGCTATGAAGGTGACATAATGAAAAAAAAAATTAGGTAAGACTAAAAATGCACTCAACAAAGGATATATCAACACTATTATAGTACATCCACAAGGGACATGAAGAGTACTTTGACTAGGCATGCTTGTGCATGCTCCAAGTTCACTTTTTTGGGGCTTGAACAATCAGGTGCCTTTGTTGGAGATTGTGACTTCTACATTGTGAGAAGTATTGACAGCTGGCTTTAGACACTTATTTATTTATTTATTTCCAGTTTGATGACCGGGGGTGTCCACTGGACTCAGAGCCCGTTTTCAGTGGTGGCTCGGGGAGAAAAGCTCTATAAGACAAAGTACAAGCTACGAATAATAAAACAAGTCTCTCCAACCAAGAAAAAATGTTCAGACCCACCGCAGACAGAAATGCCGATTCCACAAATGCTGAGTGATGCAAGGTAATTAGTCCAAGGTAAAAAGCCACAATTTTATTCCACCAAAAAACACGAAAAAAGTAGGTTAAGCGCTTTCACTCAGTCAATACCAAGCTTCCTCAGAACAAAGAATCAATTCAGTAACCACTTTAAATAGTAACAATTCATCACATGTCCCATCTTGTTAACCAATAAAAATAGTAAAACACGAACTTGGTTACATAATTCATGATGTTAAAAATACATACATTAAAAACAATCCCCTCACCCCTATCTGCAAATGAATACATCCTGTATTAGTTCATCAAAATGTAGTCAGTTGTTAAACCACCTTTCTAAGGGCATATAAATCTAATTAATAATTTATTTATAACATAAACTAAAATAAAATAAAAAAATTAATAAAAATATAGCCACAAAACTATCTAATGGCAGCCTATAAACCCGCCAAGTAATTATTATTGTTCTAGTTTATAAACGGGCAGCCCTTAATTTTAAGACACTTCTGATGCCTATATTGTCGTTTAAGCCTGGGGCTCTCCCTGCATCTAACCTAAGCTGCCAAAGCAGCTCTTTGTACTCCAATCTTGATTCCCAGTTACCCCCTCGAGGATCCAGGGTCACCTGTTCTAAAACTAAAAATTTAACTTTCATGTTGTCACAAAACTGGGAATGCTTATAAAAAGCATTAGTGCCCTTACCTTTGGAGACTTCATACATGTGCTCACACACCCTTTTTCTTAACTGCCTCTCCGTTTTACCAACATAAAAACTATTACAGGTCATACAAATTCCCAAATAAACAACCCCTTTAGTCCCACAATTAAAATATTTGGTAGATTTATGTTTGTATTTTCTTGAAGGGATAAAAACTGTTCCTTGATTGATCATAAAACTACATTGTTGGCAAGCACCGCATTTGTATGTACCAAGTTTAGATCTATCCATAGTTAATTTTGTAACAACCCTCCTTTCCAATAATTCCTTCAAATTCACGTCCCTCTTCCTAACAAAATGTGGGTTCATTAATTAATCAAAAATTAGGTAAGACTAAAAATACACTCAACAAAGGATATATCAACACTATTATAGTACATCCACAAGGGACATGAAGAGTACTTTGACTAGGCATGCTTGTGCATGCTCCAAGTTCACTTTTTTGGGGCTTGAACAGGTTGAATCAGGTGCCTTTGTTGGAGATTGTGACTTCTACATTGTGAGAAGTATTGACAGCTGGCTTTAGACACTTATTTATTTATTTCCAGTTTGATGACCGGGGAGGTCCACTGGACTCAGAGCCCGTTTTCAGTGGAGGCGCGGGGAGAAAAGCTCTATAAGACAAAGTACAAGCTACATAACACAAAATACAATACATAGCTGCAAAGGTACTAGTAAAACAACTTGTAGCTATTAAATAGAAAAACTAAGCAAAGCTGAACTGCAACATAGACAAAAATATATAATACATATTTACTGGTTGAGAACAGTAGTACAGAGTTAAATCTGTACAGAGGTTAGAAACGTCCGAGAACATTATAAACGTAACGTTAAAATAGGGTTAATCCCTGGTGGGTAAGGAAGAATGAAACCTTATGTGTAATGAATGTATTCATGTATTAAGCAGGTTAGGTAGGTAGAGTGCAATTGCACTTCCATTTACAGGAGAAGTAGGAATGGAGCTGGGTTTTGAAGAGTTCAAAGTTTTCAGAGATTCTTAGCGATGGAAGGAGAGAATTCCATTTTTTGGCTAAGGAAAAGGATAGGAGTAGCTGAGCAGCGGGACGATTTGGTTTGTATACAGAGATTAGATTCTGGTGGGCACAGTGAACGTAAAAGAAAAAACAACATAGTTTAAGCAAAATATTGCAACTGTAATGGCTTTCTGTAGTATTTTGACATTCTAGATTTGTTTTTAGCTTTTTTTTTTACTTGGTTTAATGTGAAAGTGTTTTTTGGGGTGTGTGCACCTTTAAGAATTTTCCCGGGCTTTGTTGAGCCTGTCTGTTGATTGACAGTTCTTGGGGGCATGGTTTTACTTCTCACAGCTCTTAAATGCAGTGTTTAGAAGAGTTTTCATGGTTCTGAAGAACTCTATATTTGGATAATTGCGCTTAACCATGAATTGCAGTGGTTTTACAAATAAGGGATTGTGTTTCTACAATTGCAAATTGGAGTGGTTTCTACCATTGCTGGACTCATTTGCTGTGGTCTTTGGCTTCCGGGTCAGCTATATGTTCTTTGCTTGGATTTCTGTTACAGTTCCAGGTACTTTCTTGTTTTTTGTGCACTTGATAAATATAATGATATTTGAAAAATACTGATTCAGTTCTTCAGGATCAGTGACAAGGGATGCACTTACCAAATTCCAACACACTCCAAATTTTCCCCTGACAAATTCAAGAAAGTTTAGTCGTTTTTCTTTAGGCAAAACTATTTGTTTTGTTTGCAGCATCTAAAACAATGCTGTCATTACCTGAGTATTGTAATATAAACTCATTCAATGTAAACAAACTATATCAAAACCCTAAAAGTCTTTGCTCCACCATTAGGTGAATTTGATATAGTTTGAAAAAAAAAAAGAGACTTTTGGCTTACTAATGGTACTGCTAAACTCCATGCAGTTTGGCCAATTTATATCCTTTCCAGTGCTAGCTATACTTTAAATGAACACTGTACAATTCCATGGAACCCTCTAACCATCAGAATGACTACACAGGCCAACCAAATGATTTGTCTCAGCACATGTGGCATAAAGTAAAGCTTATCTGACTGGGTAAAACAGGTAGTAGGACATGCTGTAGTGAAAAGACTTTGCCGTTAATTAGACTAATGAGGTTTCTGAAATTTTCCAAAATAACCAAAGGCTGGCAAAAGGAATATATATCAGTGTTTTGTTCACACATCAATTTAAATTGGCAACTCTTAATAGTGTTTTTCTAGCCAGATTGTATTTGGTAATATAGGCACATTACATTAATGTGACTTCAATACAAAGAATCTCATGAATCTAAGGGGCTTGGAAAAGTCTGAACAAGAGGGTTGCTACTTATCTGCTTCCATTCATATTCACATGCTCATTTTATTTTATTACATTACTTCATATGCAAGATAGTTCAGATTTTCTCTGTGGCAAACAAATACAAAGCCCTAACAACAACAGATACAATGGACATTGGAAGTGCCAATGTGGGAAAATGCAAGGAGTGGCCCACATCTGCTCACCCATCCTGGCAGAAGGGGTGGCTCAGTCTGCTGCACTGCTGCCATGTATTGAACTACAGGTGCATACACCAAGCATTGTGATGAACTATGGAAGCTATTTCACGCAGCCTTCATAGGCTATATATGCAGGAGGACACATACATTGGGGGGGGGGGGGCTTTGTGGTTACATGGCTGCATATAACAGTCACCAGGGATGGGAATAGGGTCTACAGAATAAAAAAAACCCTAAGATCTTTGTGATTAATAACATATGGCAACATGGCTCCTATGACATCTCACAGTTCAGTATGACAGACAGGACAGGCATTGGAGACTTAAGTCATATTAATGTAGTAGTAACAGACTTGCAAGTTGTGGATTTACTGCCACACTGAGATAAGATAAACACTAGACAGAGTCAATTAGTCTTCAATGGGACAGTTTCAAGCAGATATTAGACAGTAGGCAATGGCTTACACCCAAATCAGACAGAAACGGGGGTGGGGGGTGAAATACTAAAGACCTGACAATAGCCTCACATGAAATTGGATTCATCTCACATCTGGAATACTGGCAAGCAGGCCAAGGAAGCAATTCATGGTATTTTAGAAAATAAAATGTGCATTATGCTCTTTTAGACTGAAATACAATTAGAATACAAAACTGCACAGAGACCTTTGGCTCTTTGACTGAAACAGCTTAAAGTGGATAGGATGATTAATTGACTAAGAGATAACATTTCAAGTAGTTATTTGACAAAACTTGGAGATATCCTGTCAGGTTCGGTATTTCAGGTACTATAATGGGGGCACCCATTAGCTGGGTTGGCCGGAAGTGATTAAGCAGTATCTTAGTGGACTATGTCTACCTTCCTTAGAGCAATAGCAAGTGGAATTGTAAATAGCTCTGTTTAGGGAAGATGCAGGAAAAGCAAATCCACTGGCTTTAATAGGTTACCATTAGAACTATATGATCTGGTCTGTGCTGTTTATTTTCAGGGATTCTAAAGGTTGTGAGTAATACCTTTAGGAAGAAGACATGGTCAGTCAACCAGGAAAACAGTAACAGTCATTTCCATTACCTCTAAGGCTTGTAAAGACCTAGAATACGGTGCATTATTCTGACCATGTTTGTACTACATAATGATTTCAAGTTGTTTACAGCAGTCTGGGCCACCAGGGGGATATCATTATCAGTGCAGTAAAGGTCTCAGTGGATACTATTACTGTATGAATTTAGGGAATAGTCCACTGACCAGACTCACGAGGTAGTAAGATGTACAAAACATTAATGAGGGCAGGTGGAAAACTTTCTGAATGCTTTTGAAGGTCCCTGGAGAGAAAGGAAGAAGTGAATTTGAACTGAAATCAGCAGATCTTGCTAAAGCTAGTGCTCAATATGCAGTTAGGTTGTGCAAATTCAATGCCTGCATGGATACACCTTCAAAAATATTTTTATACAACAACATGGTTAGCCAAGATGTTTCCAGAAGTCCTCTCAAGACTGGTGGTGTTTCAGAACAACAGGTTGCTGGGTGTATACATATTCTGGGAATGCTTAGGTCTGCACTACTTTAATTCTGATCTACCTGGGCTTTGTTATAGCATCGAGACACTGTGTGTGATTGTAACCCCTACCTTGAAGCTGATAGTAGAAGGGCTGGGCTAAAATAAGTTCTCTCTCCAAAAAGCTGCTGAGACATATAAATTTAGAGCAAAAGGATGTGGTGCTCAGTGTCTGTGAGCAACAGGATTTCTCTATGTACAGGAGCTTCACTTGTTCTGATGCCCAGACTAGCAGCATTGCTAGCTGAGCAGCATGTGTTTAGCTGCTGCTTTCAGAGCCAGTGCCTGAATGTTGCACACCATTGCCTTACCACTGCAGACAGGTCTGCCAGTGGCTGACATGCCATCACCTCCATGAATAGGGCATTGTTGATCACCAACATGTGGACAGAGACACCAGATGGCAGTTAGGAGATGTGCTACCCACACATCAAAATAGGGGTGATTTGTGGACTGCTTATGCTAGTGGAGATGAAGATTAGTATAACATTAAACCATCCTTGCTACTGGGACCTTTCAGACTCTGAATAGGAACACACTTGCAAGCATCAGCTTTGTGGAAACTACAACAATTTCTTGAAACAATGCTACTGCATGTGGAGTTGCATATACGGTTTACACAGATAGCAATGGACACACTATGCAGGCATTTTACAACACTGAAGTCCTGAGGCAATTGATTACACACACATTCCCATCCAAGCTCCAGCTCCTCCATATGGCATCCAGTACATCAACTGGAAGTGTAACACACAGGACATTATCTACAATATGTCTGTGCACCATCCAGTTAGTGCCTATGATTCCTACAACTGCCACGTGTGACTTTGTCCAGCATGTTTTGCAGGATGACTTCTCATGGGATCTTCTAGTTGGTAGATCAAACATGGTTAGCTACACTGCCCAAAATATACTGACTATCACTGAAATAGTCCACAGGCCACTCATACTGGCATCCAGTGTTGTGTGTTGCAGGTGATGCAGGATATGCCTTGGAAATATGATGTCATCCAAACCCCCTGGACTATGGCCAAGGTGGAGTACAACACTGAATTTGTAGACATGGAAGTTGACAAATGTTTGTTCAGAGTATACATCTGATGGCACACTAGAGTATACAAAAGAAAGTCAGCACTGCACACAAATTTTTGTTCTTTTTGGCTTTCACCACAATGGAACTCCAGTCCGCTAATGATTGGCAGTAGATTTTTATGGTGCTGAGTTGCCAGCCCGACGCCCAACCTTCAGCGAACGCCACTCGACCGCAGGGAGGACATGCAGACTCCACACAGAAGGCACTCCAGTTGAGAATCAAACAGGATAACCTCTTGCTGTGAGGCAACAACGCTACCACTGCACCACCGCGGCTATCAGCACTGCAAACAAATAATGACACTAAATTGTATCTAATCCTTTATTGCAACAAAAATCTGCCTCACTAAAAGCAGACATTAATGTTGAAAGTGCTGACTGTTCCTTTTGGATTCTCTGTTATCATGTTTGCGTTGTGCATGCTTACAGTTGGCCCTTGTGTACTGCTGTGGTGTCTGAATTACACTACAGTATACATCTGTTACCTACAGACAGTCATTTCTGGTATGTGCCACACTACAGAACAAGACACTATGCAAACAAGTACAACTTGCATTCTGAATTCCTTTTTTATCGGTGTACATGATTTGAAATAACGTGTTGATGTATTTTGAACATAAAAACATTTAAATATAATGTAAGTTTTAAATGAAGTCGCTGCGCTTTAAATGCTGATTTTTCACCTTAATTGATCAATGGGTTGATTGATTTGATTGATGAATATATAAGGAGATGGTTTTTGTATGGTGAATTGTTCCACTGAAGGCGAATAGCCGAGGTACCAGGACTTGTTATTAAAGAAGGTTTTTTTTCACCATCTTTGTGTTCCAGTGTTCCCGTCTGCTTTGGAATTTTGCTGTGTTTTTCGTTTGGAGAGAGTTGGATGGTGACTTGGTGTTTTCATTATCCTTGTGTGCTCCTCTGCCTACTTCTTTTTTTTTAAACACCTTTATTGAATTGACACTTGTGCGATAGGCACATTTACATTTATATAAAAGTAATCAAACTGTATTAACAAGTTAAAATCAACAAGCATTATACTTTACATATATTGTTATATATTATACAACCTAAGCAGCATTACATAAATTATTCAATTCCTGACCCCTTTTTTTAAACAAAAAAATCTTTATTAAACCATCAATTATGACATACATTTATGTAAATGAAAGCGAACCACACTCACAATCTTAGTTGCAAGCATATTTACATCACAAACCATACTGACACACTCCCAGTTACAAACATTATACGTCACTTATAATCTGCTCAGTCACTGTCAAACATTACATAGCTCATTTAAGTCCTGCCTTATTTTAAACCTCATGCTTCCCCTGTATGTATTGTTCCCACAATTCCCATTCTTCCTATGTAGTTTGCTCCTACATTTTTCTAAAGATCTCATTTCTAGTTGTTTTATCTCTGTTACTATATTAATTACTTCTAATATACTTGGTTTAGATTTTGATTTCCATTTTCTAGTAATTGCTTTTTTGGCAGCCACCATAATTAAAGACAGCAAGACCTTACCATGTCCTCCTCTGTTTACTCCCGTCTCTTTTTCTGCCTTTTTCATATCTCTGTCCTCTCTCAATTTAAATGATTAACTGAGTTGGCACTTTATTTATTTTACATTTTTTTGACCGGGATAGTCCGACTGGATACTTGTCCATTTTCAGCAGAGGCCCGGGGAGAAAAGCTCCATACATACATAAAAACTTACATTAATCAAGTTAAAGCAAAACACTGTTACAGATACAATACATAGGATAAAAGGCATTCATTCTGTCATATATAAATTTGATTTGTTATAGAGTAATAATTAGGAAGCAATGTAGGGGTGGCCAAAAAACCTCTTTAGCACATTATTTATATTGCCAGAGTTAGTCAGGATTAGAGCAAGGACATAGCCATTGCCTTTTAAAGTACATTTTTAGATTTTTTTTGAACAGGGTTAGAATAGGTTCTGAAGTAAGCTCAGCAGGAAGTGAGTTCCATATTTTATCAACAGAGCTGGCATATAGAGAGTCTCCAGATGAGTTGTTGCTTTTGAGGGTTTGGACTAGTATTTTGTTGGATGAGCGAAGTGTCTTGAGGTTGCTGTAAGGGGTGATAATTTTTGTATGTACGGGTGTGTTTTCAGGTTGGTAGAGAATTTTATGTGCTACTATTAGCTGATTGTACTGAAGTTGGATAGGCAATTCTAGCCACCCTACATTCTTTAGGTTCAAATCTAGCAATATGATTAAAGCAGCTAGAGAGTTTATTAAGGTCAGACTTACTCAAGTTCGTGAACAGTGGGGATACATAAAGGAAGGTGGAAAGTAGATGTGTATGGGCAATTACCATCCTAGCTAGGGGAGAGAGGAAAGGTTTGATCTTGTATAGTGAGCCAAGTTTTTTATTAACTTTTTTAATAGTTTGATTAATATGCATATCAAACTTGAGGTTATTATCAGCTGTTACACCTAAGAGTTTGGTACAGGGATCTGGGACAATGACAGTGCCATTGTTAGATTTTATAGTAAAAGTTGGAACGGAAGCTTTATGAGTGTGGGAAAAAAGCAGTAGCTTAGTTTTGTTAGGATTTAATAGGAGACGTTGATTACACAGCCAATTTTTGACAGTATTAAAAACATTTTGGGATAGAGTCTGCAGACTTAAAGGGGAGGTGGCAGAGCAAATCAAAGTGGAATCATCTGCATATTGAATGAAGCTGGCTGTTGGGATGACTGTGTAGAGGTCATTAATAAAGATAGAAAATAATAGGGGTCCTAATATAGAGCCATGAGGGACCCCAAGGATGACAGGCAGAAGGGATGATAGTTTGTTCTGCCATAGTACAGCCTGTTGTCTACCACTCAGATAAGATATGAACCACTGGATAGCCTGGACACCAAGGGGAATAGTTTTAAATGTGTGTATGAGTAGTTGGTGGTTGACCATGTCGAAGGCTTTGGACAGATCAAGAAAGAGGGCAGTTGTTTCGGTTTTGATTAATAAGATTGGAGAAGGAGAGGAGGGCCGTGGTTGTATTGTGGAATGGTCTGAAACCATGCAGCAAGTTAGCCAGGAGATTGTGCTGAATGAGATGGCTCAGGAGTTGTTTATGGATGCACTTCTCCATAATTTTAGCCAGGGGTGACAAAATAGCTATAGGTCTGTAATTTGACAGTTCAGTGGAACTGCCTCCTTTGGGGAGTGGAATAACATGGGATGTCTTCCAGATGGAGGGGATAGTGGCTTCTGATATAGTTCTATTGATCAGGATAGAGATCAGGTATGCTATGGCATCCGCAGCTTTTTGTAGATACTCAGCTGGGAGGAGATTTGTTGCAAGGGTTGACGGTTTTAGTTTCTTGATTAGGGCATGGATAAGTGATGTGGAAACTGGTTGAAAGTTAAAGGGGAGTTAAAAACTAGGTGTGGTGGCATTAGGACTTGGGCAACTGGGAGATAGTTGGTTAGCTAGTGACTGGATAGTTTCTGTGAAGAAACTATTAAAGGAATTGGCAGCGTCTTCCGAAGGTTTTTGAATGGTAGCACTTTGTTGTGCTGACCCTCTGAGACCACCTCAAAGTGCTCATGCTGCAGCTACCAGGTGTTTTCTTGCTCATGAATGAGCATAGCTTTGAGCATGTCACCTCAGTGTGCGTATCACACCAGTCACATGACCACACGTAGTACAATCACATCGGTTCAGTTAAGTAGTGTGACTGCTGACAGTAACATGGCTGCTCTGGTTTACAATGCAAATGTTTTCTTGGAATACCAGCACAATGCTGCTACATTTGTACTATTACCTCTCTGAAATTTAGCATTGCACCTTGGACTTGTTAATCTTTCTGAATACCATCCCCATAGTGTATAAACAAAAGTGATGTACATAACATAATGATAGATGCGTGTTGTCTGTCTGTCTCTCTCTCTCTCTGGTTCAGCCTCTGGGATATTGGAGCTGACAATGGACAATTCCTTTGAACTTCAAACTCGCCAGGCTCTGCCTCTCTTACCCACAATCTTCACCCTACTCCTCAGAATGAGTTTGCCCAATGTCAGCTACCTTCAACCTATAATAAATTTCCTTAACCAAGGACGAAGCAGAACTCTACTAACAAGGAACAGACTACCTCTACTGTCCGGCCATATCAGATAGGAAAGTTCGCATAACAAGCCAAGGTTTGGGCAGGGAGGGAGGGGAGGTTGAGTCAGACACAGGCAGACAACACAGATCAATCATTATGGTAAGTACATAACTTTCTTATCTGATGTTGTCTACTCTGTCTGGCTTCAACTTGTGAAGCAGAGCTCCCAGCCATGAAAAACTCTTCAGGATGAAAAAAGGAAAGATATTCTACAATACAGTGCAGCCAAAGGAAGCCCTGGATCTTGACTGAATATCCAGCTTATAATGTGAAACAAAAGTCTGATGACACACCCAAGTTGCAGCTGTGCAAACTTCATCCACTGATTTCTAGAAAAGAAAGCTGTAGAAGTAGCCATAGCCCTGGTAGACTGACCCCTAGGTTTGTGTGGAAGGGTCTTACCTTTCAAAGAATAAGTCACTTGGATAAAGTTACTTTAGACATAGGTCAGCCCAGCCTGGATTTTGAAAAGGAGACAAATAACTGGATTTTCTAAGGGCTTTAGTATGGTCCAAATAAAATTTCAATTGCCTATGCATATCCTAACAATGCAGGAGGTTTTTGCCTTTGTTGAAGAAATTGGGGAAAAACACAGGGAGATGTATAGAACTTTTAAGATTATTCTTAGAAACCACTTTAGACAAAAAAGAAGGGTTCATATGGAGAGACATCCTGTCTTTGTGGAGCACCAAATAAGGAGGAGGAGAAGAATCAACAGCCTGCAACCCCAAAACCCTCGCTGAAGTAAAGTCACCAAAAGCAAGGTCTTCTAACACAAGAGCTTAAAGTGGCAGTAGTTGAAGGTTCAAATGGAGGGCCTGCAGGGACTTGCAGAACAAATGGCAAATCCTCAGGAGGGAGCATATCCTGAACTGAGGGATGTAGCAGAGAGGTACCTTTGAGAAAAGCCTTAGAAATTTTGAGGTAAGCCAGGTGAACATTGTACCTGCCAACGTATGTACCTTAATGGTTGAGAAACTAGAACCCAACTGAAATAACTAAGGAACAAAATCCAAAACAGATTCTAAAGAAGCAGAAAAAGGATTGAGCCCCTGAGACTCTGCCAATATCACAAAATTTCTCCATTTACTGTAAAACACTCTTCTAATTTAATGTTTTTGACATGAAGACAAGATGTGAACTACAGCCTGTGAAAGTCTGGTATTTCTAGCCATCAAGGGGACTGTATAAACCATGTGGTTAAGTTGAAGGACTGAAGATGAGGAGAACCAGATCTGCTGAATGAGAGATGAGACCCAGAATGGGATCCATTACCCAATGTGGGCTACTTCAGAAGAGGCCAAAGGAAGAGGAATCACACCTGATGAGGCCAGAAAGGTGCTATGAGGATCACAGTTGCTCTGCAGTGCACTGCCTTCTGAAGAAACTTTACAATCAAAGGGACCTGGGGATAAGCATACACAAGTCCCAAGGACCAAGCAAGGACCATCTCTCATTCAGCAGATCTGGATCTCCTCATCTTCAGTCCTTCTACGCTAACACTAAAAGTGGTAAGGGATAGCAAAATACATTACCAAATAAGCAGTGCAACAAACTTTTACGCCTGATCTAGGGTAAGGGGCGGATGAATATATATATATATATATATATATATATATATATATATATATATATATATATATTTACAGAGCCTGTTTTCAGCGGAGGCCCGGAGAAATGCTCCAGATGCATGTCTTTGGAATGTGGGAGGAAACCGGATGCCGGAGAAACCCAACGTGAACACAGGGGAGAAACAGCAACACACCAGCCAAGAATCGCCCGAACCGAGACGGAGAACCTCTTGCTGTGAAGTGACAACGTTAACCGCTGCACCACTGTGCCACCCATATATATATATATATATGTACAACTAATCGCTCTGGATATCCACATTCTGCCCCCACCCCCAATCAAGGAACCCACAGTGAAAAACTTTTCAAAAGCAAACTTCACGTTACTTAAGACCAAGGTGTAAAGTTTCAAAGCCCCCATGCTAAAGGACAACGCTGTCCAAGCTGCTGAATCCCTTACAAAGGCACTCTATGAGCACCTGCAAGAATGCATGGATCATGCTATCCCAAGCAAAACCAAAACTCACTCCTCCAAGAAAAGGAAACCAGTCTGGTGGACCCCTGCCATAAATAAGCTATACAATAGAAGGAGGAAACTAGTACAGAAAACAGTAAAATCCCAAGAAGGAAAGACATCCCTGATCAGTATCAGCAGGAAACTCCGATCCCTCATAAATCCTAAAAGATCGAAAACCCAGAAGTGAGAAATTCAAAATCGCGACCTCTACACTACACACACACACACCACACACATACACAAACCTTCCTCCCCACACACAAGCACACAACCCTATCCTACATACAAGCCCCCTGCACCCCCCCCATGTGGGGGGCTACACCCACCACACCCCCCCCTACTTAAATATACTAACTCCAAGGTCGTACTACATACACTAACACACGAAACACCACCACACAAGCTACATTCCCCGCGCGCGCGCGCACACACACACACACACACACACACACACATCACAGTAACAAACACACTAACACACACTACAGCCCCTACCCAAAACCCTTAAAACAAACACTTACCTGAATCCATGAACACAGCTCAACACCAGAACTGCTAATTCAACATCTCCGAAATGCGAGTTTGGGTTTTCAATCTTTTAGGATTTTCATTTTATGGGTTCGAGATTCTGAAATTCCATATTTCAGAATTTCGAGCATGTGAAGTGAATATATATATATATATATATATATATATATATATATATATATATATACACACACACACACACACACATACACATATACATACACAGCATGTGTATGTATTCACACACGTGCACACATACACACACACAGGTGGTATTCACAGAGTGTATAGCATTATGCAAAATATCTAGGTGAGCAGCAACATGAAGGGAAGAGGTAACTTGGAGCTATTTGCAGCATGATTGCTGTGAGAAAAATAGCACTGTAGACACTGCATGTAATTGAGTACATAATGGCAAAAAAATGAGTGCTAGCATGATAATGAGAGCTATTGTGTATGCAAATAATGACATCAAACATGGCACAAAGGATCAGAAAAATATAAAACTGAGTAATGAGCCACAGTGATCATCTATTCTGAACTCCAAGATTTCCTGGTGTAGGGGAACATCATTCATACCACTGTGCTAGTAACAACAGTATTAGAAGAGGAGCAAGTATCCGTGGCCAACTACACAGCTAGTGTGTGAGATGTTGCAGATCATCATCATCATCCTTTGCTTGACAGATGGGTCTGGCAGCAGCCAACATACCATCATCTCAGCAATTAAGTATAGTTGATTCATAACGGAGTTGACAAACATGCTTGCCTCACACAGGATTAAGGGGGATGCATGGATTGCCTATTCCAATGGACATGCATCGTGTAGTATTAACTATTGCTATGGGGACTTTCAGGAAATCCAACAAGGCCCATATTAGGAGTTTTGCAGATGTCAGCTTTATAAAGCTTATACTAATTCCTTGATGGGTTGCTACAGTATATGGAGGAGTACATATAGTTTCCAAAGACAGCAGAGAACACAATGATGACTATGCAGTCATTCTGTGATTGCCAATTCCCAAAGGTCCTGAGGGCTTGACTGCATTCACATTGCTGTCAAGGACCCAGCTGCTCTACATTACATCCATATAAACTGGAAGGGTTTCCACTCTATCAAATGCCAGGTGGTGTAAATGAACACAGTATCATAAGCAATGTGTCTATTTGCCAACCAGGCAGATCCCATGACTCCCACATCTGACATGCATGTGACCTATGTGAAGACTGGTAGAGATATAGGTGAAGGCTGCCAGCCTAGCCAGATAGTTTATACAGAATTCTATCATTTGTAAATATGAATGTGAATCACAGGCTTGTTGTCTTAAATGAAAAAAAATGCTGTTACAAAAATGTGGCAACAGTGCTCTCTACTGACCCAGAAAAAGCATGTTGTGACCCTTTGATCTAAAGTCGACTCAAGTCCGGCTAGATGAAGGCTTCCTGCCTATTGTGTTAAGGCTAAAGTTAATGACCAGAATTTACATGTGGAACGTCCTTTATTGCTCTAAGTGTAAAATAATGTAAATGCAGTTTCTGTCAGCCTGGGAACACCAGGAAAGTGTGAAATGATGTAACATTTTATCAGAACTGCAGTTTCAATTTAAAAAGTGAGAACCAGAGATTATTATGCATTTTTGTCTTGAACATCCAACTCAGCACTGTCTTGTGCTCTCTTTATGCAAGTAGTATGTTAGAACTGTGTTTTCAAAGTTTACACTAAGTGTTTTTCTGTGATGTCAAAACAGTACTACTGATTTATTTTAAGTATTTCTGTGTGATCTCTGAACTCTTGACTAGCACTGACTGCAGTAGAAAGTATTGTCTTGTGGTTTTAATTTTTCTTCTTCTTCTTTCGGCTTTTCACTGTTAGGGGTCGCCACAGCAGAACTCTGGTCCGCTAATGATTGGCAGTCGATTTTTATGGTGCCGAGGTGCCAGCCTGATGCCCAGCCTTCAACGAAAGCACGCCCATTCACGCTTGTCTTTCAAACGCCACTCAACCACGGGGAGGACATGCAGACTCCACACAGAAGGCGCTCCAGCCGAGATCGAAAGGGAGAACCTCTTGCTGTGTGGCGACAACGCTACCGCTGCACCACCGCGGCTTATTAAATATTTTAAAACCTTTTAACTGTGGCTGGTTTTGTGTAGAGATAAGTTAATCTCTAAGAGTACATTGCATGTATATAAGGATCCTGTACCAGGTCACTCTAATAAGCCTTGAGACTGTTTAGTCACATCTACCAAATGGATAATATTGCACAGTAATAATTGGACACCCTATTAAGGGCCCTTGAGTAGCTGATAATTATTAGTGGATGGTGGCAGCTGGTACTACCATATAGTCTGGGTAAAAAGGGGCACAACTGGAGAACCTTAGCCAGCTTTCCCCAGAAGTGTCTGTGTGGTTGTGTAAACTCTTATCTCAAAGTGTGTGTGTGTGTCAGCTACTTGGGCAGGGACACAAAGCACTGGTTGGACAGAGAGGGTGCTGGAGACTTTAGCTTGCCCACTAGGCTGAGATCTGGACCCTTTAGCTGTGCCAGTGGGGAGTCTTATTGGGAACCTGGGGAGCAAGGGAGCGACCAGACCCGGTCTGACTGTGATTTCTCTGTGCTCATAAGAGAAATTGCACTTTACTGTGTGTATTTGTTATCCTTTCCTCATATATGAGATGCCCTCTCTGGTGTTAGTGGTAAGTATTGAGGTTCCTTGATTGCTGGGCCAGGGCACGGGCGTCACAATCTATACCAAGGTCACCTAGTCAGTAGGTGCACACATTGCAAGCCACAAAGTCCTGACTTAGTTGTTCCCAAAAGCATGTAGTGTGCAAGCTACTCATAATGGCATCTGCTGTTGTATGTTGAAGGTGATGTTGGATATGCCCTGGAACCATGGCTAATGACCCCCATTCCATACCCTCAGATTAAGGCAGAGATGGCATTCAGCACTGCACTACATTGCTGTAGACACAGAACCATTAAAAACTTTTAGTTATGTACTTACCATAACTTTAGATGTTTGCGATCCATCTCGCCTACATTCCGATCCTCGGCTCCGACTCGGCACGCTATGCTATAGAGCGAAGCCTCTTATTGGCTGAGCTATTCTCTATCCCAGGATGCACCACCACTAATCCCCCAGATCTTGTTTGTCCGCATTCATGCACACACACATAACTGTTTATATAACATTGCCAGATGTTTCAAGATGAAACAATAGAATTCGGACCGTCCGATCTCTTTTGATCTCCAAGGCAGGTGGAAGGAGGGTGGGTTATTAGGAATGTAGGCGAGATGGATCCCAAACATCTAAAGTTATGGTAAGTACATAACTAAAAGATGTTATGTGATCCTATCTCGCCTACATCTGTACTGATGGGACAGCGTCCCTAGCACCTAATTCCTGGGTGGCTCACTGGAAAACACTCCTGAGCACTGTGGAACCAAATGAAGCTCGCCCCCGAGATGCCACATCCAATTTGTAGTGGGAAATGAAAGTGTGCGGGGAAGACCACGTAGCCGCAGCACAAATGTCACTAATGGCAAGCTTAGAATGGAATGCTATTGAAGTAGCCATAGCTCTTGTAGAGTGAGCTTTGATAGAGGTTGTAAGCTCTTTATTAGAATAGGAATAAGCCTGACTAATACAGTCCCTGATCCATTTGGCAATAGTGACCTTTGTGACGGCCTTGCCCAATTTATTATCCGAAAAGGACACAAACAATTGATCTGTTTTCCGTGTTTGTTGGGTCCTGTCTAAATAAAAATGCAATTGCCTATGAACATCCAATGTGTGGAAGATGTATTCCACTTTGTTTGAGTACTTTGGAAAGAAAACTGGAAGTTCTAATGACTGTTGCAGGCAAAAACTGGAACAAACTTTAGGGACAAAAGATGGATCAGGCCTGAGAGATTCTCTATCTTTGTGAAAAACCAGGTACGGTGGTTTTACAGATAGAGCTCGAAGCTCTGAAACTCTTCTGGCAGAAGTAATCGCGACCAGAAAGGCAGTTTTCCAAGAAAGAAATTTTAAATCACATGTTGCTGCCGGTTCGAAGGGGGAGGAGGTTAAGGCACGTAACACCACATCGAGATCCCACGGAGGAGCAGGATGAGAAATCGGAGGTCGTAAAAGCACAGCACCTTTCATGAAGGTTTTACACAATCTGTTGCTCATTAAAGGTGGGTTTATAGATTCATGAAAATTGGAAATAGCTGCCAATTGGACCTTGATGGTAGAGACTGAAGAACCTTGATTGAATAGGGAAGTTAGAAATTTCAGGACTTCCAATACCCGAACAGTGATGGGATCCAGACCCCGGAGTTGAGCCCAAATAGCAAATCTCTTCCATTTGCTAGTATACAATTTCTTAGTGGCAGACTTGTGGGCCGAGGATAAGATATGTATGACTTCCGGGTCTAAGGTATGATTCCTGACTATAGTCGGAAGAGGAGGAGCCAAGCTGTTAACTTCAAAGTGTGAAGGGACTGATGGAGTTGTCCCGACTGATGAATTAATAGGTCTGGGATCTGATCCAGGAACCATGGACCATCCAGTGCATATTTCCGAAGATAGGGGAACCATACCTGACGAGGTCAGTAAGGGGCAACTAAAATCATTTTGCTCCCCAAGTGAGACGCCTTTTGGATCACTCTGGGAAGGAGGGGAACTGGAGGGAAGGCGTATAGCAAGCCGGTGGGCCAAGGATGGGCTAATGCGTCCATAGGACTCTCCCCTGGAGCTGGAGTGAGAGAGAAGAACTTTCTGCACTTCGCATTCAGCGGGGTTGCGAAAAGGTCGCAACAAGGAGTTCCCCATCTGCTGAAGATCTGAGTTGTCACTGCATCGTTCAGAGACCACTCGTGAGGAGAGAGGATAGTTCTGCTTAGTCTGTCGGCTATCACGTTGGATTTGCCAGGGATATGAGTTGCTACCAGAAAACGTCTGGTCGCCACTGCCCATTCCCAAACTCTCATGGCCTCTCTGCAAAGAGGGTAGGATCTGGTCCCTCCCTGCTTGTTCAGATACCAGACTACTGACATGTTGTTGGAGTGAATGGCAATTACGCCCTGAGGGAGGTAATCGTGGAGAGCTTGTAGAGACAGAAACACTGCCCTCATTTCTAAAATGTTGATATGAAGGAGACTCTCTTCTGAATGCCATTTGCCTTGGACTGACCTGCCCAGGGAATGCCCCCCCCACCCAATCTGGGAGGCGTCCGTTGTCAATGTGGCCATAGGAGGAGGTGGAACAAAGGGTCGTCCCTGATCCAGATTGGAGGGCACCAGCCACCAGCGAAGGTCCCGTTTGCAGGTTTCCGTGATCCGTATGAGGTGACAGAGGGAGATCCTGAAAGGACCACTGTGTCGATAGGAGCCACTGGAGAATTCTCATATGCAATCTTGCTAAGGGGACTAGAAGAACAGTGGCCGACATAGAGCCCAATAGCTGCAGGACCATCCTGGCTGGAGCTTTGGATCTGAGAAGCAAGGCTCGGACTTGAGCCTGTATAGTTTGTATCCTTTCTGTAGGAAGATAGACCCGCATTCTGTTTGAGTCTATCTCTACTCCGATGAACCTTATGCGCTGAGATGGCAGCAACACAGACTTTGGCCAATTGAAGGTGATTCCAAGGAAAGTGCCTAGTGATATTGTGGCTTGTAGGTTCTGCAATAGTAGATGCCTGGAGGTGGCAGTTAGGAGCCAGTCATCCAGATACGGAAACACCTGGAATCCTAGACTCCTCAGGTGAGCAGTCACGACCGCCAAACATTTGGTGAACACCCTGGGGGCTGTGGTGAGACCAAAGGGCAGTGCGCAGAACTGAAAATGACTGTCTCCCAGGCTGAAGCGCAAATGTCTCCTGGACGCCTGATCTACCTGAGATCTATGGAGCACATCCAAACACCTTTCTCCAGCAGTGGGAGAATGGATTGTAAGGTGACCATTCGGAACTTGGACTTTTTGACTGATCGATTTAGGATGCTGAGATCCAAAATGGGCCTCAAGTCCCCGGTCTTTTTTGGCACTAAAAAGAATCTTGAGTAAGTCCCTAATCCGATCTGGTCTGCGGGGACCGGTTGGTGACTCCTTTTTGAAGCAGATTTGAGACTTCTAAGGCTGCGATTTCCCGTTGACTGGGTGGCGGGTCCGGGATTTTCTTAGACGGCGGTGGGGAGTGTGAAAAGGGGATGGCGTAACCTCCGGCGATGATTCGAAGCACCCATCGGTCCTGAGTGATACCTTCCCAGGCTTTTAGGTGCCTCGAAAAACGACCCCCAACTGGCTCCGGAGCTGCACAGTTGGGCAGTGTTGCGGGGGCCTCTGCCGCCTCTGGGACGGCGTCTTCCAGAAAAATTTCCCCCTCCTCTGCCTCTAGAAGGGGGATCGTCCTGCTGCGAGGGATAAGACTTCTGGGATTTACAGAACCACATTTTCCCTCCTCTTTTAGCCTTGGGATAAGGCCGAAAGGGAGTGGAAAATCGTGCCCCTACGGCAGTCAAAGTCTTACCTTCTTGCTCGTAGCGGGCCAATGTGTCCTTTACCTTGGGTCCAAACAAAGAGGACCCATCAAAGGGAGCGTCGGCAAAGGAAGACTTAAAGGCTTCCGCAAAATGACACAGGCGGAGCCAGGCTGGCCTCCGTAGAGCAACACCCGTACCCGCCGCTCTACTCGCCCCCTCGGCTGCATATGAAATGAGCCTCATGGACGTGTTTGATATCGATGACAGCGTAGCCAACTGAGAGCCAACCGTCTGGGCCAGCTGCTCAGGTAGGTTACCCAAGAGGGTATCTGAAAGCTCCTTGATCAGATCCCTCTGAAATCCAGTGAAGTGCGTTAAATAGTTCAGGGACCTTAAGGTAAAGGCCGCTGAGCTGAGGGTGCGCTTCCCGTACCGATCCATGCTCCTAGACTCCTTATTAGGAGGATGGACGGACGTCGAAGCCTCTGCTACATCTTGTTGGGTAGCAGATGCCACCACCAAGGCATCTACAGCCACACCTTTGGTCAAAAACTCCTTCTCTGGGGGTGCTGATAAGAACTTATTTGGGCGGGCAGGCACCGGTTCCACAGAGTCTGGATGTTCCCACACCCTTCGACAGATCAAATCTAGGAGCTCGTCGAAGGGCGGAGACACCCAGGAGGCAGAGGGCTGAGCCCCGAAGGCCTTGAGGAACACCGACTCGTCAGCGGAAGGGGGTTTGGAATGCCAGCCGCCTCGTTGTTTGAGGGCTTCCAAGATGTCTGCAAAGGAGACATCATCTGAGGACGACTTAGGGGACTCCTCCGCATCATCAAGATCGGTGTCCGACATGAGAGACTCATCGGGGGAGTCAACGTGCTTCCTCTTGCACAGTCTTTTCCTTGGGGGTTCCTCTGAAGAAGCTTCAGAGGGACCTCCAGGAGGGGGGGAACCCCCACTGGGGGTGACCTCAGGCCCCGGGGCTCTGCTGTCTAGGGACAGGGGGACTACCAAAGACCCAGTCTCCGTGTGTAGGGAAGGTGCTGGTGAGACCGTGGAGGTGGCCAAAGAAGATTTGGCCAAAGCACTCCTCATGGCCCTGAAGGCCGGACCGCCAGAGTCCTTGGAAAGTCCAACCCCCGTGACCACAACAGTAGACGGTACCCCCGCAGCTGACGCACCGAGAGGAAGGCTCGGAACCGAAAACATCGGTCCCGAAGCGTCCCCCCCAGGGCCGACGGAGGAGGTCCGTGTACCGAACTCCGACTCGAGAGCCGGGGTTGGAGTAAGGGTCGGGGCCGACCCGAAAACCTCCATCGGCTCCACCAGCACCGGCTCCAACGGTGCCGAGGCTGTTGGAGGAGGAACCAGAACTACAGGGTGGGCCATCGGCTCTGAAGCCGAATGGGCTGGAGCCGAAACTAATTTCTGGAATACAGGAGACTGAAACAGTCTTAGGAGCACCCTGTCGATGTCCGAATCCGACATCTTGGAAGATCGGGAGGAGACCGACCGGGTCCGAACCGACTTCTCCATCGGCTCCGAAGGACTGGGGGACCGGCTCCGAATAGACTCGACCAGTATCGGTGCCGAGGGAGATTCCAAAACAATTTCCCTCGGTGCCGAGGTGGGCTTCGGCGCCGAAGGGGAAGAGTCTGAGCCGGCAACCCTCATCGGCTCCAAAATCAGTGGAGCCGATGAAGGTGACCCGCCTCTCGAAGCCCCAGCCATCGGCTCCGAAACCAGAGGAGTTCAGACTGGAGGCATCGAGGCAGACCGTTCCGCCCTCGGCTCCGAAGTCCGCGGAGCCGATGGCGAAGCCTGCCTAGATTTCTTACTGGTCGGTTCTGACGGACTGGTCGGAGCCGACGATTTCTTTTTCTTGGCTGGAGAGGAAGAGGAAGTTAAGGCCTCCTCGAAGGAGGGTTTAATCAGCCCTTTCAAGATCAATTTATTCTTCCTCTCTTGGAGGACCCTAGAGGAAAAAGCGTGACACACGCTGCAAGACTCCTGTAGGTGTTTGGCGCCTAAACAGTACACGCATAAGGAGAGATAATCGGTGATGGACATTTTATAGTTGCATCTCGTGCACTTTTTAAATCCTGAGGGTCTATGCTCTTTGGACATAACGCCTGTAAACTACTCACTATATCAGTAGAAAAAAACACAATGTATGTCACTTAGTAAAGATTTAACAACAATAAACCTTTAATTTTTTTTTTTTTTTTGAACGAAAGGCCACAAAAAATTAACAAGTACAAGTACAACCACAAAAAACGCCAAAAAGGAGGGCCAAGAACCCTCTAACTTAAACAGGTACTTGACCTCTCTAAAATAAGAAAACTCACTAAAGAATAGGGGAAGGCCCCTCTAACTTAAACGGAAACCTTTCCCTGTTCAATCACACAACGTTTACCACAAAAATTATTCAAAAACACACTGATACACAACAATAGCTGTTAAAACAGCTTTTGGGTAAAGAATAAAGAATTTCCTGACAGAAAAACTTTAAGAAAAACAGCACTTAGCTCAGCCAAGTTCGAGATCTGGGGGATTAGTGGTGGTGCATCCTGGGATAGAGAATAGCTCAGCCAATAAGAGGCTTCGCTCTATAGCATAGCGTGCCGAGTCGGAGCCAAGGATCGGCTCCGAGCCCATCAGTACAGAATGTAGGCGAGATAGGATCACATAACATCATGAGTTTGGTGTGACAAGGGCTCATTTCTACTGCTTAGATACATCAGAAGGTACACTGCTGTATACACCTAAGACTTTCAGTAAGATGTCTGCAGTCCATGCAGTGCTACACAATAGGATGATATGACAACAGTTACATACGAGAACATCTGAGTACTGCCTGACAAGACTTGTGGCAGCAGTGAAGGAGTCATTGTTTAAGAGGTCATCAGAGGAACCAACTGCAATGATACCCTATATGCAAGGCATCGGCAGGTGCAATATGTAGTGACACTGGAAATCAGGTGTTATATGGTCCATAACTATGGGATATTCTATGAAGAACACACAACTGAATAGATGCACGTATTAAAAACACCAATCCATGCAGTGCATCAGTGATTACCATACCCACATGGGTAGGAGAGTTAGGTACAGCACAGTTATCGTCATTTGCACAAGTGGGGTAGAGCGAAGTGAAAAGGGACAGCAAAATTATCATAGAGAAACAGGGGTTGTGGGAGGTGGATGTGGTGAATGTTGGCTGAGTGTACCTTCTGGCCCTGCATTTTTCAGGTGGAATGTTTCTTTTCTGATGAATGGTGTAGCACTTCAGGAATGGTAACTGGAAATCTTCTGTGGCTTCCCACAGGTATGTGGGAGATGTTCATCATGCTCAACTCAGAGAACAGCCACAGCTGGGTCTTGCACTCTGTAGGAAAACAGCAGATAGGGCTAGTGTGGAACTGTTGGGTGTGGATTGCTTAGCATAGCTGGATGCCCGTGCATTGGATCTAACAGTGCTGGCCAAGAGCATGGGACAAAATGCAGTCTCATGAACAGTGTGCGCCAGTTGTATCAGCCTGGCGTGAGACTGCTTACCATGCATTTGTACACTTAACAGGCCATAGAAGGCATTTGTCAGAATTCTCATGCTGGTATCAATGGATGCCAACTGAGCTATCACTCCCTTCAGTGGGTGTGTGTGCTATGTCACTCTGCATGTGGTGCAGGATGTCATGCAGCCCCTCTAGTGGATGGACTTCCTTATGCAGATCATACAAAGCACTCAATCTCTGACAAGTTGTGTGCAGTGACTGCTTTTTTGTGGATCACTGGCCTACACATCTGCTGAGAGATACCAAGATTGGCACAAGCTATGAGAATTGTCTTAGAGACATGTCAGCAACAGCCACCTACATTAATCTTTTCTAATGGTGGATACATACATCCCAGAGGCAATGTGACTCATAGAATCCATTTTTGGCAGTCACTCCTGTGTAAATAGGCTAGGGTTAACATAGGCAGGACATCCATTACTCAACACAGGGATGATGAAGCTTCAGTCAGCAAAGTCATCTTATACATGGGGGATATGTACATGGCTTCTAATGTTAGTACTGTTGACAATGTCACTGTTATCAGACTGTGCCACATGTATTGTGCCAGCATTTTTAGTCACAAGTAACCTGCTAGTTTCAGGCTTGTGTCACCTGTTGTGCTAGACCTTTCACAAGTGGGACCTGTGAATGCATGAAGATAACATATCTGTGGCATTGCAAAATCATATATGACACTTTCCCAAACCCATGCCATACATGCTGGTATATGCCAATCATGAAACATGTGAACTGCATATGGTCACATACGTACCTTCTGATGCCGGTTATCCTAGCAGCCCACTGTACTTGGAGAACAAACAGCCCTATGCCTTCTGTGAAAAACTTATTCCCACTTGTGCAGCACTGTTCAACAGTAATGAAACTATTATTTCTAAACTGATTAATCCCCTACAAACACATGGGCTGTTTTTTATTTAAAAACACCTTTATTGAATTATCACTTGTGACAGAGACAAACTTAAATAAACAAACTATATTAACAAGTTCATATTTACAGTCATCAGACATTGCATATATTCTTCTATACAATGTAGCAAAGCCATCATTATATAAATTATTCAATTCCTGCCTTCTCTTAAACCTCATTCCTACTCCAAAACATTTCTTCTGCATGTATTGCTCCAACAATTTCCATTTTTAATAAAATGTGCTGCTAACCTTTTTTAAAGATCCCACTTCCTGTTTTTTTTTCTCAGTTGCAATATTCGGGTCTATATAAGTTCGAACACCATATGTTCGAACTTCAAACCATGAACTGCACAAACATTAAAGTCTTAAAACAGCGATTTTTTTTCCTAGGGAAAAAAAAAAATCGCTGTTCCAAGAAACACACACACAACACAAGCACACCAAAAAAAATCAATCCCTACATATACACTCAAAATCCTACATCTAACCCAACACTAAACTGTACATACACTACTACCTATCCACTTACCTTAACCCAAACCCTAACCCTAAGGTCTGTCACTATCGCACACTCACCTGACCTGTGCCCTAACCCTAAAGTCTTTCACTATCGCAGACACCCACCTCACCCGCGCCCTAACCCTAACTCACCTAACCCGCACCCTAACCCTAACGTCCACACAATAGCACACTTACCTGAACCTGACCCATAACTTCCCACCAAAGTCCTGATAATCACGAAGCCACAGAAACGGCCCACCAAATTCTTTCCCTGGGAAAGAATTCAGTGTTTAGCGGCTTTGCGATTACCAGTGTTCGAACTTTACAGTTTGAACATCTGGTATTCGATATTCAGCCGTTTCGACGGACTGAGATAGACCCCAATATTCCCTGCTTTAAGTATGGTTGGTTTAGACTTTGATTTTCATTTTGTCAGCCACCAACATTAAACTTAAAAAGGCCGTACTATTTCTAGGCAATACAGATCCTGTATCCTGGCTGAAAAAAATAATTTCTTTAGTTACGCTCATTTGCTCACCCAGTATCCCTGACAGGAGTACTCTGCAGGGAATTTTTAAACTCTGCCAACTCATCACACTCTGAAAACATACACTCCCCAGTTAGCTCTTTCTTCCCAATCACACCTCCAACATTTGCAGTCAACCTGAGGAAATATTCTTAGAAGTCTGCTTGGGGTATAAAAGTACCTATGGAAGCACTTTCAAGCAAGAATTTTCTAGACTGTGTTCCATATTTGGCAGCCATACATATGTCCACTCATTGTTTCTTTGTGAATTGCTTATCTAATTTTTCTTCCCAATCTTTTTTGATCTCTGATCGATTCCTATAGTTATCATAAAATATTTTATATGCCCTACTAAATTATCCCTTTTTAACAGCAGCTTCTGTTCTAGACTCAACTAAACTCAACCAGTGCAGATCTTTCACTTGGGATTCCCCTAGTCCTTTTTCTTTGCCTATACTCTGACATCAGTCCCTGACAGGGAAGGCAGTCTTTAGCTTACAATCCAAATGTCTTCTTTGCCTCTTTCCATTCTATTACTTTTTCCATTTTATTTGTTCCTACTACCTTGGTTCCTTTGCTAGCTTCCTCCATTATATTATTCACCTCCTTGCCTACTCTTTGTTCCCCTTAATTGCAGTCATCCCCTTCAGCAGAATCTACTTTCCCCATAAACATATTAGTTCGTGGTATACTTTCTGGTACTTTATAATATTCTGTATGACTGCATCCAAAATCCCACTCTCTCCTTATTTCTTGAATCCCTCCAGCTGTTTCATCATCATCCCTTTTCACTTTTAATTGTAGCTTTTTGCTTATGTTTTATATAAGAGCCTTAACTGTGTAGCTCTAAGTTATCCATTCAAATCAGATAATCCTAAAACCCCTTGTTCTGTTGGAAGACTAATCTTATCCCACTTGACTCTTGCCCCCCCAGATAAAATGCTTCAACACTTTATTAATCACTATCTACAATTTCTCCTCTGGTTGATAAAAATATGCCTGACCTGTGTATAAAACTAAAGTAAACGGACGTAAAACATTTTTATTACTTGTATCTTGCTATGCATATACAAAAGCAAGAACTTCCAGTTTTTCAGTTTTTGTATTATCTTTTATTCTGTCTCATATACAAAAGCAAGAACTTCCAGTTTTTCAGTTTTTGTATTATCTTTTATTCTGTCTCTTCCGACATATTCTTAGCTGCCATAACAGAATCCTTTTTAATCCATACTCCTAAATACCCAATTTTTTCATGTCCCCATAAATATGGGTATTGCTGAGCCATAACAGAATCCTTTTTAATCCATACTCCTAAATACCCCATTTTATCATGTCCCCATAAATGTGGGTATTGCTGAGACAATTCATGTGTGGGTACATAGTTTACAATTATAGCCTTTGTTTTACCTTCATTAACTTTTTATCCTGGAAAAAAAAACCTTTGAACTGCCTCAGAATGTTGCACAGCAATGTGATGTCATTTTCTGGTTTTATCAAGTACAAAATAATATTCTTTGCAAATAAAGCCAACTTTTCTTGATTGCCATACCAATTACATCCTTGAATTTCTGAGTCCCTTTTTTCTTTGCCAATGGTTCTAAATATAACACCAACTAACAAAGGGGAAAGAGGACAACCCTGCCTGGTATCTCTGTTCAGACACAGCTTATCAGAGAGGAACCCTCCCACTTTGGTCTTTCCTCTGATTCATCATCTATCCTCCTAATTAACCTTATAATTGTATCAGAAATGCAAATGCTTCCATCACCCTACTCAAAATCCCAGCTTACTCTTTTGAATGCTTTGTCTGAGTCAAGACCCACCAACAACAGTGGTATTTTCTTATATTCAGCTTCCATTGTTTTATTAATGTTGTCAAATGTTTGCCTCCCCTCCACAAAACCACACTGATCCATATCTATTAATGTTCACAACAACTTTGCCATTCTTTTAGCCATTATAGACATAAAAACTTTATAATCATGGTTTAAAATTGACATGGTCCTATATGAAGCTAGATCTGATAGGTCTTTAGTGTCTTTAGGTATTACAGCCACCACAGCTTTTTACCAGGATGTTGGAGTCTTCCCTTACTTTAAAATACTGTTAAACAAAACCTTCCAGACCTTTATCAATTCAACTGGAATGCCATCTATTCCTGGAGACTTTTCTGCAGATTGATTATGTATTACCATTTTTATCTCATCTCCTCCTATTTTAACTGTTAATTGTTGAGTCTCATCTAAACCTAACCTTGGCATATTAAATAATTCCATTTGTGCTTTTTCTTGATTTCCATAGTTCTCTACTTTATAAAATTTTTCATAAAATTTCCGATACATCTGTAATAACTTTGCAGGATTTCTGGCTGTTTTTCTTCTTATATGCTCCCTAAGTTTGGCAACAAACCTTTCTACTTTCTGTTTTTAAGTCATTGTGCTAAAAGTTTTTGTGCTGTGGAGTTATCATCAAAACAGTTGCTTAACATCAATCTTTCTAAACTCATGCATATTACTCAGGTATTCCCTTATTTTCTCTTTCGCACTCTACAGTTGTGCCTTTTCTTGTTCTGTGAGAGTCCCCTTATTCTGCAATACTTAACCTTTGTCAGCCCCTCTAAATAATTCTTGTTACTTATTAACTATATTTTTTTCTTGCATTTCTACCCTATTTTTAAACTCCACTTTCATTTTATTTGACTCACTAGCTATAACTTCTGGAGGACTTTCTATCTTCCTTAATAACTCGAATAATTTCCACTACCCATTTCTTAAATTCCCCTCTTTTTTAACAGGTAGGTGGGGAAGTGCCACTGTCTCATTTTTACTTCATAACCTTGCATTTTTATCTTGGGTATTATTGGCGCATGATCTGAAATAGGTATTGGATCTGTGTCAGAGCTCTCAATTAAATGTACATGTTCCTATGAAATATAATTTCTGTCTAGTCTAGCCCAGTTACTGTACTTTAGGGAATATGTAAATTTTCTTTACTACTGAATTCACATCTTCCATACCAAATATTTTCATAAATTTCTTCAGAAATGTACCCTCTTTTGTTATATTTTCCCTTCTAGGCCTCCAGATATATCTTCTTTGTTGCAAATCAAATTACAGTCTCTCACCTATAAGTAATACTCTGCTCTGAAAGCTGATTATTTCTCCCAAAAGTTTCTTAAGCTCCATAATAGCAGTTTTAGCTGGAATACAAATACATGCCAATGTAATCCTCATCCCTTCCTACTAGTCCCTTACTACCACAAATCCTCGACTGGAGCTCCTTCAGCAATTAATATAAGTACTCCTGTTTTCCTTTGTCCCCGATATTCTGCTGAATATCCATCTTGAAATCCTTTTTTTTTTAATCAAATTCACATCTTCGGTTCATTCCAAATGTTTCTCCTGTAACACTACTATTTGTACTCTGCTTTTCTTAATACAATATTCTTTCCTTTTTGTCTATACTTGTGAGACCATTCACATGCCAAGATAATATGGACAGTGTCATTATTATTGTCACCTATTACATATGACAGTTTTTTTAAATCTCTAGTTTCAGCTTTTTTGATGCATGTATCCACTAATGTTTATCAGGCTGATCCTTTATATAGCTTTTTGCTTATCTGAATTTGAACCTACGTCTCATTTTATAAGAATTTTTGTTTTAATGAAAACTCTCAAAAACAACAAACACACTTCCAGAACACCCCCATAACCTGTTAATACAAACACACAAAACTATGTACATCTTCAAATAATTAAGTTTAACCCTCCTAAAAGGAGCATATGTCCCAAATAGACCATTGCAAACACAGGTCTTATTAATCCTAAAGTTGAGGTTATCCATGCTAAGATGCATGTTACTGCCTGTGCTCCTACTTGGACTAATTGGTGTCTGCTCTATTTTTATCTTTATTCCACTGCTAGATGTGAAAAATAATTTGCATGCTTTCAGAAATCATTACCTTTTAGACTTGGAAAAAAACACTGCTTTGGCTTTTTTATTGTACTATAATCAACTTGCCGCCATTCAAAAGTAAGAAAATATGTTGCCCTCTGCTTCAGGCCTCCAAAGACAAGCTGAAACATTTATTGCTAAAGGAAAACTTTTCATTACATACAGTGTTCTCTTATTTATTTGGTTCCGCTTAAAACTTGTCATTAGATTAAGTCAATGGTCTTAGTCCAAACATTCACCTATAGAAAAGTAAGACAAAACTTATCAGCTCTACATATATTATGATCTGGGTACTTTTGCACTACATCCCCTTCCACAACAACCCAAGATTACAGCCTATAAACTTAAACATACTTTTGTCTAGGCTTTTTTCTCTTTTTGCATTTTAATGTCTATATTTCATAACACTGAATACGAATAAAGAAAAAAACGTGTTAACTTTAGTATCTTTATCACATACAACTAAAAATGTTTTCTATACAACATGCACTTACAACATGAAAAGTTTTATAGAAATACTGTTAAGAACAGAAATTGTTTTACTTGCTGTTACCCTTTTCCTTCCTCCTCCCATCCCATCAGTGTCCTTCCAAACATTAATAACATGAAGTGAGACAAATGTTTTTTAATTCCCCTCAAGTTTAACAAAGCCAACAAAAGTCCATTCTTTCCACTTTTTCTTGTACAGTCATAGTTCCCAAATGTTTATGATACTCACTTTTATTCATTAATTTCCATGCCACTGGTCTTCTTCCTGCTCATCTCCATCACCGAACTCCGGACTCTAATTCAATTCAAATGCACTCCCAAATCTTTTAGTTAACTCCTGTGCTTTTCTCTGTCTCATAAACATTTTCCTTTGGAAGTCTGGAAAAGGTTTCATTGGCAAACTGTCTTCATGTGCTTTATTATTAGACAAATGAGAAGCAGAGTCCCCTTATGCCTGACTGCTCTTTTTTGTAGTACAAACTTTTGCATTTTTCTCCTTAGCCTGTTCTGCATCAAAAAATGACTTTGATCCTCCGGAAAAAAAAATATTCTTAAGACAGCTGGATATAGCAGCTTAAATCTTACTCTTGCCTCATGAAGTACCCCAATTGCCGGAATGAATTTGTTTCTCTTCTGCCTAGTGTACAGTAAATCATTTTTGGTAAATACTCTACTATTTCCAACTTTTAATATTTCGCCTTTTGCCACAGTCTTGTCAGGATCAACTCTTTCTGGTGGTAGGATTGCATCTTTACTAATACAGGTCATGGTTACTTTCTCAAGGCCAGTTTCACAGCGCACACACAATGTGCATTTTCATTAACATATCCTGCTGTGGAATACTAGTACAATTGCTTATTTGTGCCTTCATTAAATTAATACAGTCTGTTCCTTGTAGTTTCTCTGGTACAGCAGAAATTCTCAGGTTTCCCTGTGTGCTCTGTCCTCTAATTATTTCATTTTTTGAAATATCTCTACTAGTGCAATCCAAATATCAGTCATCCTTTTAATTTCTACCTTTCATTTC
>NC_056731.1:466449326-466456826 GCF_019279795.1 Protopterus annectens
CATCAGAAATCTATAGTAAGTGCATTCCAACCTTAATTTATAGTGTTAGTATGATGTCATGATGACATGTGGAGAGGGGAGGTAACTACTACTGTTACCTGAATCACTTGAGTATGCATTTAATATTTAAACTGCCATTGAGACCAGGGAAGCAGTCAGCTTCAAGTCTAATTTGCCATCTAAGTTCTTTGACCTCTAGGGGCGTACTGGATTCATCAGTAAAGCCGAGGAGTTTCTCCAAGATGAGGAATTTGAACGAAGGTGGGTGTTGGCAGTGAGAAGCATGTCTAGCGAGGGCATTGTTATTGTCCGCCCTTCTAATGGCCTGGTAATGCTCTTTAATGCGGTCACTGAGTTTGCGGGTGGTCATCCCTACATAAAAGCATTCACAGTGTCCGGATTTGCTGAGATATACGACATTGGTGGTGTTACAGTCATGTGTGCTGTTGAGTCTTATTGTTTTGGCCCCAATTCGGACACTATCAACAGTTAGGATATGCTGACAACAAGTACATTGCCCGCATGGGAATGTCCCTTTGGAGGGGGACATGGTGAGGGGTGTAGCCCTCTTGTGTTCTAGCAGGCTTTTAAGTGTGTGGCCTTTTTTGTAAGTAAACATGGGGGAAGATCCCACTGTCTTATTTGGGTGAGGGTTGCTTGTGAGGATGTCCCAGTTGTGGGACAGTACCCTTTTGATGCTGTCTGCATCAGTGGAGATAGGGATGGGAAATCTGGGTTTCTGATTGCTTTTTTCTTTAGTGGGGGTGGGGAACCCATATTTTAGGATGGGGCAATGTCTGGAGTGCCTGTGGTCAGCAACTTCCCTGACTATTTTGTCCACTAGGTGGCTGGAGTAATGCTTCTCCAGAAAATGACTTCTGAAGACTTTGCATTCTTGGAGGAATTGTTCGTCATTGCTGACTATTCTGCTTAGTCTAACGAACTGTCCTTTGACTACATTCCTTTTTATAAAGTCCGGGTGTTGACTTCTGTAGTCTAGGAAGTTATTGCGGTGGGTGGGTTTTCTGTATAGTCTGGAAGAGAACAGATAGGTCTCCTCATTTCTGCTGAGCGTGATGTCCAGAAATTTAACAGTGGATCCTGTTCCTGCTATGGTGAAATCTAGGAATTTGATACTGTTTTGTAGTTTGTCTAGGAAGGTGTCCAGTTGTTGGTGTGTGCCTTCCCATAGGAGAAAGAGGTCGTCAATGTACCTCTTGTAAAGCACAACTTGCTCAACCCCTTTTAGTTTGGTGAGCGTGTCTTCTTCCCAGGAGCTGAGGACGAGGTTGGCATAGGAGGGTGCCATTTTGGCTCCCATAGCTACTCCTTTGAGTTGCTTAAATATATTGTCCTGGAAAGAGAAATAGTTGTTTTCAAGTACTAGTCTGAGTAGTCTGCACAGTGTCTCCACTCGTTCTGGTGGTAGTTTTCGGTGTTTGACTAAGTAGTCTTTGACTAGTTGTATCCCTTCTTTATGGGGGATGCTTGGGTACAAGGCTGTGACATCCAGAGTGACAAGTATTAGATTCTTGTCCCTGTGAAGTTCTTGGATCGAATGGATTTCTTTGAGGAAATACCAGGAGTCTTGTAAGAAGAATCTAGAGGACTGTACAAGTGGGTTAAAGTAGAAGTCAAGTAGTTGGGAAATGTATTCAGTTTTAGTTCTTTTGGAAGAGACAATGTGTCTCATGGGGGGGTCACTTTGATTTTTGTGTATCTTTGGGATACCAAAAAGAAGACCAACATTGGGGGAGTCGACTGCCATAAAGTCTAGTTCTTCTTCGGTGATTTTTTTATGGTACGCTAGATTGAATAGCAGGCTATCTATGGCTTTAAATCTTTGGATAACTTCAGCCTTGTTGATCTGGCAGTAGCTGCTTTTGTCATTGAGTACTGCCAGCATTTTGTTTGTGTACTCAGTCTCTTTCATGAGGACAATGCCTGCACCTTTGTCTGCTTTGAGTACCTTGATGTGCTCGTTGTGGCAGAGGTGTTTAAGGGCTGCCCTTTCCTTAGGCGTCAGGTTGTTAGTCTTGGTGCTAGGGGGGTTTCGAAGGATGTTTCTGATTTCAGTTTCACAGACCTTCGAGAAGACTTGGATGTGGCTGTTGAGCGTGGGGTTAATGGTGCTTTTTCTTTTCAGTACTTGGGAATCCCCGGTACTATCTTGGGAGCTTTCGGTAAGAATGGAGGTGTACTGGAACTCGTGTTGTACCTTTGGGTTTGGCTCACGAGTAGGTCAGTGGTCACGTGTTGTGTGGCCATATGGCCATGGCGGGGGGGGTTGTATGCTGGCAAATCTAACAGTTGAATGTATAGGTGGGCTTACTGGGCAGATGGGGGAAGGAATCTATGTATATATATATATGTATATATATATATATATATATATATATATATATATATATATAGATATACATATACATACATATATAACACATAACAGTTAATACCTTAGCTAACTTCAACGCAGTTGTAAATAAATGTTGTACCAAAGGTTCTAATGATCCAAATAATTATCTGAAACCCAATGTTACAAATGAGAACCACAGATGCTATGTTACAAGTAGATGCCACATTTGCAATGTTTTAAAGTTCTCCTCAGTATGGAGAACATCGATATCTGTGCAGTGACAGAAACCTGGTTCAAGGCTCCAGAGAGCACCCCAGCACTACCAGAGTATTCCTCATATCATACTTTTCGGCCCCAAAACCTGGACCGAACCACAAAAGGAGGGGGAGTTTCCATATGAATCAAGGATATCCACACCTCCAGGTTAGTGGCATTGCACGAAGTATCGGAGACCATCCATGTGCAACTAACAGTGGGCAAGACTGCTTTTCAGTTTATAGCATCCTACAGACCACCCTCTCAAAGTCAAGAATCCCATTCGGCTTTCCTGAAAACATTGGAGAACATGAAGTTCTCTCCGAACACCATTATATTGGGCGACTTCAACTACCCAAACATTGACTGGGAGCACTACTCAAGCCCCAGCACCTTAGCCCAAAGATTCCTGGAAATTATAAACTCAAATGCTATGGAACAACTAGTCACCACTCCCACAAGAAGGGACAACATACTAGACCTGATCATTACCAACATTGGGACTCTATGCTCCACACCAGAAGTATATCCCTCATTGGTAAGATCAGACCATAAATTAATTTCACTGGATGTCCACATCCCGACCCCACCCCCAGCCCAGAAAACCACAGTGAAAAACTTCTCAAAAGTGAACTTCTCACTTTTCAAAACTGAAGTGGAATCCTTCAAGGCTCCAGGGACAGTGGAAACTACAGCCCAAACTGCAGAATCCTATATAAATGCATTCTACGGACATCTCCAGGAATGCATGGATCATGCTATCCCAAACAAAACCAAGACCCAATCATCCAAAGGCAGGCGTCCAGTCTGGTGGACCCCTGCCATAAATAAACTGTACAACAGAAGGAGGAAGCTACTACATGATAGAGCAAAATCCTAATAGGGAAGGCATCTCTGATCAGTACTAGCAAAAAATTACGATCCCTCATAAAATCCTCCAAGGCCAGCTTCGAGAGAAAAATTGCACAGGACACCAAAGACAATCATAAGGCTTTTTTCAGTTATGTTAGAAACCTGGGATGCAACTCCCAGACTTGTTCTGAGTTGATTCTAAATGACAAAAAATACACTGAACCCACAGACATCGCCAATATCCTGGAAGACAGGTTCAGTGCAAACTTCTCCACCCCTTCCCCCCCAAAAGAGCAAGTATCTATCCCGGCAGAGGGCTGCCTCCCAAACATCTCAGATGCTCAAGTGAAGGCTGCCCTCTCCAAAGCAAAACACTGCTTCCATGGGACCAGATGGCGTCCCAGGTTGCGTCCTACATGAACTACAAGAGGAACTAATCCCTCAAATAAAACAGCTATACAATCTCAGCCTCACTACAGGATATGTGCCCACAGAATGGTGTACAGCAACAGTGGTCCCACTCCACAAAGGTGGAGCCTCTACGGACCCTGCAAACTATCGCCCCATAAGCCTGACTAGCTTAGTCTGGAAGGCTATGGAGAGGATCATCATGGAGCTCATAAACAAAGACATTGGGGACCTACATACACTAGATTCTACCCAGTTCGGCTTTGTCAAGGGCAGATCCTGCCTTTTGAACCTGGTTGACTTCTTTGAAACAGTCACCAAAGCCACAGATGAAGGGAAGGTAGTCCACACAGCCTATATGGACCTTGCAAAGGCATTTGACACAATACCCCACTCGGGCATCATAGATAAGCTATCCAGCTTAAATATAAACCCCTATGTCACAAGATGGGTCGCAAACTGGCTCAAAGACAGAACCCACAGAGTGAAAGTTGCTGGAGCCATGTCAGACTTGAAACCGGTCACAAGTGGTGTCCCACAGGGTTCTGTCCTGGGACCACTTTTGTTCGGTATATACTTTTCCGAGGTACAGGCAAACGTGGGAGGACTATGGCTCACCAAGTTCGCAGACGACTGCAAACTGGGCGCCATAATCAACTCTCCAGCTGACACAGGCATCCTTCAAAAAGGTCTCACAGAGACAGATAACTGGTGCCAGCGCCATGGTTAAAGCTAAATGCCAAAAAATGTATAGTCATACCCTTTGGCAAAAACAATGTGCCCACAAATTACCACATAGGCGGAAACCCATTAAGTACAGAGAAAGTTATTTGGGACCTGGGGACCCAAGTTGATAGCAATCTCTCCTTTGAAAACCACATTGCCAAAGTGGTTAGAAAGACCTTTTACATAGCCCACCTCATCACGAAGGGTTTCACATCTAGATCAAGAGAGGTAATCGTGCCCCTTTATTCATCCCTCATCAGGCCCATCATAGAATACAATGCCCATTTTGGGATGTACCTTACCCAACACCTGCAGCAATTAGAAAGACCCCAAAAGTATCTCACCAAGAGGATCAAGGGTCTCAAACAGATGCCATATGCTGCTCGGTTAAAAAAAACTCCAGCTCTACTCAGTTGCATACCGCCTACTTTGAGGCGATCTATGCCTGACATACAAAGCTATGTCATATCCAGAATTAATGGACATGCTCCACCTCAGTGAATCTAAATCCCTGAGAGCCACACGCTGAAGGGACTTGAACCTCAGCACATAAATAAACAGAACTTGCTGGAGGGACAGGTTCATAACCCAGAGGCTCCCTTCGCTCTGGAATAGAATTCCAGTTCATGTGAGGCAGAGCACCTCACTGAATCTCTTCAAGAAAAATCTCGATAAGTGGATGGGGGATCGTAGGTTTGTCCCAGGGATAAACCCCCGTGTCACTATTAGACAGAGGCACAGTAAACTAAACCTTAAAAAGGGCACAATATACTCAAATCAAGGGGTGGCGTAAGCCATACAGAATCGGGCTAGGCTTATAATTGCCCCAGGGCAGATAGCCTAGTATGAACCTATGAACCTATATATATGTATATATATGTGTGTGTGTGTGTGTGTGTGTGTGTGTGTATATATATATATATATATATATATATATATATATATATATATATATATATATATATGTATGTATAATATGTTATATATATATTTATATATATATATATATATATATATATATATATATATATATATATATATATATATATATATATATATATATATATACACATACACTATTCACCGTAATAACACGTGAAGAAATTTAACACACAAAACACAGCACTTCTGCTTTATGTCTAATGCGGTACTCGAAACTAATACAAAAGCAAAAACAAAAATAATAAAAATATATTGAAGCAAGTGTTTCGACTGAATGAAGAGAAATAAACTCCAGAACAGATATTTGAGCGCGCTTTCGTTCTTTATTGTATAAGAACTTCTTCAGAAATAAATACAAATGTTAAAAACCAGGTATATGTAGACAAGTAATACAATGGAATTACAGGAACAGCCTAGGAGGCAAATGTAATTAGCATGTAAAAAGCTCTTCTTTAGGATGCATTTACAATCTTAGCAAGGTGCTAAACAAGCTGTGGGGGTTGGAAACTGCAGCCAAGCACCTTAGGCAAAGAAAAACTTGATTAAGCAGTACTCTGTTATAAAAAATGTTGCCAGTAGAGCTAAAATAGCAAGTGGCATAATTAAAGATAAAAAAATGCAGTTTTTTCACCAGAGTGTAGTAGTCTGCAAAGGTTAAGCAATACTCTGTTATAAAAAATTTTACCAGTAGAGCTAAAATAGCAAGTGGCATAATTAAAGATAAAAAAATGCAGTTTTTTCACAAAGTAAAGCCTGCTGAGTGCAGTAATGTAGAAAATAACTGCTGCTGGTAGCTTTGCATGAGATGTGTATTCGTTGGAAAGGCAAAGTGTATACAAGACTGTCAGTCACATAACTAAAGTGGTGCTATGCTATCAGAGTGTAGTAGTCTGCAAAGGTTCACTGTAAAATAAAATAAAATACTGCCCTTCTCTGTGAATCAACCTCAATTCTAGAGTCATAACTGTGGGTCATGCTAATGCCCGCACTTTCAGTCTACATTGTTCTTCTGTACGAAGGTGTAGTATTTTGTAAAGTGTGCACATTCAAACATGTAGCTGCTTAAAAACTGCAACCATTTGATTCAAAGTCGAAATCCTAAACTGTTAACAGACCAACGGGAAACAAGAAACCATGTGCACTTTAAAATAAACTGCTACAATTCTTATAATTTATTTATTTATTTATTTATTTATTTGCAGTTGGTTTACCAGGATAGTCCATTCGGCCAAAAAGAACCCATTTTCAATGGAGTCCTGGGGAGAAAAGCTCCAAAACAAACATTACAAAAAGATTACATTAGTTTACAATTTCAATCATTTGTAGATTAGAGACAAATCTTTAAACAATGGTAACAAAAAGATTACAGCAGTTTAAAATTTAAGTCATTTGTGGGTTACAGAGAAAACAAAACAAAGGTTAAGCAGTTACGGTGATAAGTTATGGGTTTTATTTTGTAGGAAAATTAAGATATAAGTAGATGAAATAAAGATCCTTAGGTTAAGTTCTGAATAGGAGCAAGCATTGCTGTTGTGTAAATATATAGTTCCATGAGTGGAATTGTAGGGATTGTCAAATGATAAGATGTTGTTACAGTTGGCTAAATTGGTGTCTTGTAATATATGATATAGTTGTTTGTAAGAGGTGGGGAATAGGCTATGAGGGGTGGGTGCAGGAGCATTCCCATGAGGATGTTAAATGTGAGTGCAGTGATTTTTTAAAGGCAGGGAGGTTGGTGGTGGTGCGGATAGAGGGAGGAAGTGAGTTCCATATGCGTGCCAGGGCATAGGATAGGAGGTTTTGTCCTGGAGAGTGAAGGGGTTTGTACAGTTCTATTAGGTTTTGGTTATTAGATCTTAGGAGTCTTTGTGGCATGTGCATTTTAAAGGTAGAGTTGAGAGAGGGACAGAGTGAGGGATGAAAAATTAGTTTGTGAGCAAAAGTGAGCTGAGTATATGAGA
>NC_056731.1:466461826-466469326 GCF_019279795.1 Protopterus annectens
AGTAAATAAAACTCGCAGGCACCAAACAGTTCAATTAAGCTTTCGCTCTTAGTAGATGAAAGAGCTTCTTCAGAATAACCAAATTTTCAAACACATGCAGTATAATTCAGAGTAAATCACATGTAAGTACAGTAACCAATGAATTAAATCAAAACATTAGTACAGAGATCAATGAAATATCAATATAACATTCAAACAGTACCAATAAAATATCATAAAGTGTGAAACTAATTTGAATATGTATATATGTACATGGAATGCATATTCATAAGGGTAAAGTACACCATTCCTAAGAGCTCCATCTTAAAGCACATTTGATGTTGACACTTTCATTCAATCCAGGGAATGCTTCTGAATTCAAAAGCAACTGCCACTTAAGTTCCCTAAGTTCTAGGTAACATTTCCAATCACCAAAAAACATTCTACTTGTTCAAGAATAATAAAATTTCTTAAATGAAGTGCAGGCAATTTAGAAGTTATGTACTTACCATAACGTTCCATCTGAGTAGGTGGATTCATTTGTCTGCAACCTGTGGGTATGGATCCGATATCGGATCCGAACCGGCATGGTTTATCCAGCTATGGATCCGAGCTCCTAGCTCCTCCCCTCACCCATAATGCCCTGCTCTCACTACATGACCTCAGATCGAGTTTGCCCTGCACCAACTACCCTAACTAAAGGGTAACACATCCTATGCAGGAAACTGACAAGGCCAGGGGGATAGGAGGGCGGGATGGTTGCAGACAAATGAATCCACCTACTCAGATGGAACGTTATGGTAAGTACATAACTTCTAAATCTGAAGTAGGAGAATTCATTTGTCAGCAACCTGTGGGACAGAGTCCTCAGCTACCTGAATCTTGGGTGGCCATCATGGAAGGATATTCTGGAGCACCGCGGAGCCAAAGGATGCTCTACCTCTAGAAGTGACATCCAGCTTGTAATGAGTAATAAAGGTATGAGATGAAGCCCAAGTGGCTGCTGAACAAATGTCATCCAGAGGAACCCTAGACTTAAAGGCCGCTGAAGTAGAGACAGACCGGGTCGAATGAGCATGGACTCCCTCCGGTGTGGGCCTCCCAGAGGCTTGGTACGCCAACAGAATACACTGAGAAATCCAGCATGACAAAGAAACTTTGGAAATTGGTTTACCCAGATTGAATTTGGCAAAAGAAATGAACAACTGGTCTGATTGCCTATGACCAGCTGTCCTATGAAGGTAAAAACGAAGCTGCCTGTGAACATCCAAGGAATGCAGCTTGTATTCGCCTTTGTTTTGATACTTAGGGAAGAAAACAGGGAGGTTGATGGACTGATTAATGTTAGCTTCCGAAGCTACTTTAGGAAGAAAGGAGGGATTGATCCTGAGGCACACCCAGTCCGGATGAAAAATCAAATAAGGCGGTTTCATGGACAGGGCCTGAAGCTCAGAAACTCTCTTAGCCAAAGTAATGGCTACCAAAAAAGCAGTCTTAAAGGACAAGAATTTAAGATCAACTGTGGCCGCAGGTTCGAAGGGGGGAGCGGTCAAGGCCTGAAGTACCAAGGAAAGATCCCACGGGGGAACCATTTCTTTGACAGGGGGTCTGAGCAAAAAGGTGTCTTTTAGGAAGGGTTTGCATAACTTAGCCGACATAAGAGACCCTGAATCGTGTCCAACATGGTAATGAGATATGGCCGCCAGCTGAACTTTGACCGTGGAACTACTGGCGCCATCATTAAAGAGAGTAGTAAGGAAATCTAGAACCAAAGGAAGGGGAACCGTGAAAGGATCTAGGCCTTGCTGCTCTGCCCAAATGGAGAAATGCTTCCATTTACTGCGGTAAATTTTTCTGGTAGAGGGCTTGTAGGCCGCTACCAGAATGGCCTTAACTGGGGACGAGATACCGGGAGTCCTGATTAGGAGTGGAACTGGAGCAGCCAAGCAGTCAACTTCAGGTTGTCCAGGTTCGGAGTTGGTAGGTTCGATGGGTGTGATATCAGATCCGGAATGGGATCTAGAATCCAAGGTGGATTCACTGAATGAGACCTTAGGTAAGGGAACCAGATCTGTCGAGGCCAGAATGGGGCAATGAGGATCATTCTGCATCCCAACCGAGAGGCTTTCTGAAGTACTTGTAGCATCAGCGGTAGAGGGGGGTATGCGTAAAGAAGACCGGGAGGCCAAGCATGCACCAGAGCGTCTCTCAGAGAATCCCCTGTAGGGGGGATTAGAGCGAAAAAACTGTCGCACTTGGCATTTAAGGGAGAAGCAAAGAGATCGCAACAGGGAGTCCCCCACTGTGCGAAGATACGTTTCGCTACTTGAGAATTGAGAGACCACTCGTATGGGGAGAGAATGGTGCGACTGAGCTTGTCCGCTTGGATGTTGGTCCGACCCGGAATATGCGTTGCGATGAGAAAGCGGTTGGTGGAGATCACCCATTCCCACACTCTCATGGCTTCTCGACATATAGGGTAAGACCTGGTTCCCCCCTGTTTGTTGATGTACCAGACCACTGACATGTTGTCTGATTGAATCGCAATTGTTCCCAGGGGAAAGAGGGCTTGAAGTGCTTGTAACGCCAAGAGCACCGCCCTCATTTCCAGAACATTGATACGCAGGGAGGTCTCTGAATTGCTCCACGTGCCTTGGACCGTCCGGCCCGCAAAATGCCCCCCCACCCGAGGTGGGAAGCGTCCGTGGTCACCGTGGCGAGAGGGAGAGATGCACAAAAGGGGCGGCCCCTGAGGAGGTCCGGAGAATGGAGTCACCACAAGAGAGACCGCTTGCAAGCCTTGCTGATTGCAATGGGATGATACAGGGGGAGGGAAAGAAATGACCATTGCACCTGAAGTGTCCATTGAAGTACCCGCATGTTCAAGCGGGCGAGCGGAAGAAGAGTAATCGCTGCCGCCATAGACCCTAGCGCCCTCAGGATCAATTCCACAGGTGTTGAGCTGGAGTGAAGGATGGCCCGCACCTGGAGTCGCAGATTCCGAACTCTGTCGGTTGTGAGAAAAGCTCTTAAATTTCTCGTGTCTAACCTGGCTCCCATAAATTCTATTATTTGAGTAGGGACCAGGTTGGACTTTTCTATGTTTACCGTGATGCCTACCCAAGACTGGAGAAAAAACACTTTATAAAACAACAAAATACAGCAAAGCTTTCAGGCATAAAAACCCTTCTTCAGTGCATTACAATTCACAAGTGAAATACATACTGAATATATAGTGGGTCAACACCACATGACCAGCAGCCCATTGGTCATATGACATATATACAATAAAGTTTAAAACAAGTATATTAAAACATTATTCATTTCAACTACCCCGGGAATCATCTCTGGGTCACTGCTGGACAGAGGCACAACAAACTAATGGGCACAGTATTTTTTCATATAAGGGGTGGCGTAAGCCACAATAATTTGGGCTAGGCTTATAAATGCCTTAGGGCAGATAGCCTAGTATAAACCTATGAACCTATGAACTTAGTCTGTTGTAAATATTTAAGGACAGGTTTTAAAGTACTAACATCATTAAGTCCTGGCCACCTATCTGCTTTTAACCTAATCATCCACTCATATTCCTTTGACTCAAGTTTATTGTTGATATCACCTCCACGTGGTGTTGTTTCAACTACCTGTATAACTCTAAAAAGAAATCTGTGTTGAATACCCTTTTCCTGTATATGCTTGTATAAAGAATTAGTGGCTATTGCCCTCCTGATTTCTGACTTATGCTCAACAATTCTATCTTTTAGTTTCCTAATAGTTTTTCCTATATAGAATGATGAGCATTGAGTGCAGGTAGCCATATAAACCACTGAGGTGGTATTACAAGAGGCTTTTACATTAAAGGTATATATTCTATTAGTAGTAGGATGCTTAAACTGATGACTAGTTTGGTTAACAATATCGGAACAGGAACAGTTATAACATTTGCAAGTACCAGGTTTATCAACCTAAAAGTTAAAGTAAGTAGAGTAAATTAAACACAGAGGACAGTAAATTTAATACACAAATTGAATCTATGATAAAGGAATTGACCTCTATCTAGTGGGTATAATAGTAAATTATTACTTGAGTTTAAGAACAAAACTATAATTGAGAGAGCCACTACACTTAAACCAATTTTTACGGAAGGGACAATTAGGAATGAGAGTAGGCAAACTAACACGAAAATTAGATTTGTTACTTCTTTTAACTCAAGAACACATTTGATAAAACAGGTTATATATAAGAATTGGCTTATTCTTATGGCCTGTATGGATGTTAGAAAAGTACTAGACGATAGACCTTATTTTTCCTTTAGAAATATGAGAACGCTTAAACAACAGTTATGTTATAAGGACTTATATTTCTCTTGTACACCACTTTATGATAAACCTGGTACTTGCAAATGTTATAACTGTTCCTGTTGTTCCGATATTGTTAACCAAACTAGTCATCAGTTTAAGCATCCTACTACTAATAGAATATATACCTTTAATGTAAAAGCGTCTTGTAATACCACCTCAGTGGTTTATATGGCTATCTGCACTCAATGCTCATCATTCTATATAGGAAAAGCTATTAGGAAACTAAAAGATAGAATTGTTGAGCATAAGTCAGAAATCAGGAGGGCAATAGCCACTAATTCTTTATACAAGCATATACAGGAAAAGGGTATTCAACACAGATTTCTTTTTAGAGTTATACAGGTAGTTGAAACAACACCACGTGAAGGTGATATTAACAATAAACTTGAGTCAAAGGAATAGGAGTGGATGATTAGGTTAAAAGCAGATAGGTGGCCAGGACTTAATGATGTTATTACTTTAAAACCTGTCCTTAAATATTTACAACAGACTAAGTTGAAATGAATAATGTTTTAATATACTTGTTTTAAACTTTATTGTATATATGTCATATGACCGATGGGCTGCTGGTCATGTGGTGTTGACCCACTATATATTCAGTATGTATTTCACTTGTGAATTGTAATGCACTGAAGAAGGGGTTTTTATGCCTGAAAGCTTTGCTGTATTTTGTTGTTTTATAAAGTGTTTTTTCTCCAGTCTTGTGTATCTTTCAGTAGCTATTCTCTGAATACGTATTCATCTACCGTGATGCCTAGCCAGGGAGCTAGACGAAGAAAGGAGTCTCTTGCCAAAGAGAGTAGATGCCTTGTTGGGGCGGTGAGAAGCCAGTCGTCTAGGTACGGAAAGACCTGCACCCCCTGAATCCTCAGGTGGGCCGCAACCACTGCTAATACCTTGGTGAACACCCTGGGGGCTGTGGTGAGACCAAAGGGAAGGACCCTGAACTGGTAGTGACTGGCTCCCAGCCAGAAGCGAAGAAACCTCCTGGATCGTCTGTCCATCAGAATGTGGTAGTACGCATCCTTGAGGTCTATAGAGCACATCCAGTGATTCTCCCCTAGAAGGGGGAGGATGGATTGCAAAGTGACCATCCGGAACTTCTCTTTGGGAACTGACAGGATCAACAGGGACAGATCCAGAATGGGTCTTAGGTCCCCCGTCTTTTTTGGCACTAAAAAGAACCTGGAGTAGAACCCTGATCCGATCTGGTCTGGGGGGATGGGCTGGATGGCTCTTTTTCTCAGCAGATGGCCAATTTCTGCTGTAGCGGCCTCCCTCTGATCGGGTGGAACATCGGGGAGGGTTTTTAACTTTGGGACATGAAGAAAGGGGATCTTGTAACCTCTGGATATAATCTGGAGTACCCAGTGGTCCGATGTAATGGACTCCCATGCCGCTAGGTGATCCGAGAAACGTCCCCCGACTGCCTCCAAAGTGGAGCAGTCGGGCAACCCCTCAGGGATGCTGCGTGGGCCGTTCAGAGAAAGGTTCCCTGGACCCAAAGTTCCTGGGAGCCCCTCTGCCCCTAGGGCGGCATCCTCCCTGTCCTCCTCTGCCGCGGAAGGACTGATTGTCCGGAGCGGGTTGGGAGTGCTGCGACTTCCGGAACCACATCTTCTTCTGGCCCTTATGGTTCCTAGAGTAGGACCTCTGGGGCACAGAGAAGCGGACTCCGATGGCAGACAGCGTCTTCCCGTCCTTCTCGCTCTGAACCAAGGTGTCACGAACCGTCTTGCCAAAAAGGGCAGACTCGTCAAAGGGGGCGTTCGCGAATGACATCTTGAAGGGCTCCACAAAATCGCAGTGGCGGAGCCAGGCCTGCCGTCTTGTGACTAGGCCCGCTCCCGCAGCTCTAGCGGCTCCCTCTGTAGCGTGGGAAAGTAACCGCATAGAGGTGTTAGTCACAGAACGAAGAGTGGCCATACGGGTGGAGTGCATAAGTTTGTCCTCCTCCGACATGGACTCTGGGGGGGGGATGCAGCGTATTCCTTGATAAGATCGCGCTGCATCCTAATGACGTGTTCCAAATAGTTGAGCGACCTTACTGAGAAGGTCGCTGAACTAAACATTCGCTTCCCCAAACGGTCCATCATCCGAGACTCCTTGCTCAGGGGATGGACTGAGGGACTCTCCTGGGCGAGTTCCCTCTTAGTGGCTGCTGCCGACAAAATGGCATCTACCGGGGGTCCCTTGCTCCAGTGGGCACGGTCAGCAGGGGGGCTAAGGATCCTGTTGGGCCTCTTAGGGATTGGCTCCACGGTGTCCGGTTCCTTCCATGCCCTGGTGGTAATAAGGTCCACCAAAGGTCGGCAGGAGGGGACACCCAAGAGGTAGACGGGCCCGCTTCAAATGCCTCCAAGAACACTGACTCGTCCGAGGAAGACTTTGGGGCAGACCACCCACCTCTAATCCGTAGCATTTCCATGATGTCTCCGAAGGAGACATCCTCAGGGGGTGATGTTGGGGAGCCTTCCCCTTCCTCCAAGTCAGTGTCTTCAGTCAAAGACTCGGGGGAGTCTATGTGCCTCCTCTTACACGAATGCTTGCGAGGTGCTTCCTCGGGGGGGCTGTCCGAGGAGCCCTCACCAGCAATGTCCAGAACCGTAGGAACTGCTTGGGGCAGTGAAGCGGGCTGTCCCAGTGGCCGGGTGATGGAAGCCTGGCCCAGAGCAGATGGAGTGCGGGACGGAGCCGAAGCAAGAGCCGGGGGTCTGGATGCCCTTAACAGAGCCCTCTCCACTACATCAAAAGCCGAGGGGGAGCCAGCCTCGACAATAGGATCCAAAAGTCGGCTCCCCCTCAGATCCGATGAGCGGATCGAAGCCGGCGCCGAGCCCCACGGATCCGAGGGGCCAGTGTGCTCCGACAAGGATGGCGCCGAAGGCACACTGAGTCCCTTGGATCCGAAGCTTGGGCCAAGGCTCCGAGAGGTGGGATCCGAAGTACCCAGTACTGTCGGCGCAGACCCACCCCCGGCTCCAAGGCTGCCCGGCTCCGGGCGCTCCGAACCCGGGTAGCGGGTCGGAGAAGGAGAATGGGCTTAAAAAATGGGGTCGAGCCCCCCCCCCAGAGGGGGGGTGGGGAGGCAGGAGCACTCCCATCTGCATCTGGGCCTGGATGAACCTTCGCATCATCCGGTCCAGATCAGCATCGGAGA